>NC_063191.1:22259945-22484945 GCF_017589495.1 Alosa alosa
GAGGGTCCAGAGATTCACAGCTGGAACCATCTGTAAGCCATGTGGTGCCGAAGTGACCTGGCTCTCCACGGCATACATACACACAAGCACACACACACACACACACACACACACACACACACACACACACACACACTGACACACAGCTCTTATTGTCTTGCTCGCTTTCTCTTTGCTCTTGCTCTCTCCCACCTCATCACTTTCCATGAAGCCCTGTCGCTGTTAGTTGTTGCCATAGCGACGGACTCTCTCGGTGTTACCATGGAAACAGAGTTTGCATGAAACCTCTGCTCTGCTCTCCTCGAGCCACCCACAGCTCCCTCTCAGAAGAGGCTCTTCAGCGAGCCAACAAGAGCCACCACACACAGGAAGTGTGTTAGTCAGCAGCTCCATACTTCCCTGGGACTCTGTGCTCCCTTGGAAGAATGAGGGGGAAAAAAATATGTTTTTTGGTGACTGTTACATATCAGCGTCACCACTCCTTGTGGAGAGATGGAGAGAGGGGAGGTGGCGCCGGCTACTGTGACATGTGAAAGCAGTCGTGCCTGTAGGAATCTGTTTTTATCAGTGCAGTGCAGTCTGGTTAAAACAACACGACGGTTTAAATTCCTCACAGCCTTTTGTTCCTCGCTGATTCTTTTCATTTCCTTTGGGCCCGCGGCCTTTAAATCCCAAAGCAGTTTAATAATTAAACAAGGCATCGCAGGGGTTGATAGAAGCCTAATGAAGGCAACTGATGAGGGAGTGTGTATGTATGTTTGTCTGTGTGTGTGTGTGTGTGTGTTTGTGTGTAAGTCTCTGTGTGTGTGTGTGTGTGTGTGTGTGTGTGTGTGTGTGTGTGTGTGTGTGTGTGTGTGTGTGTATGTGTGTGTGTGTGTGTATGTGTGTGTGTGTGTGTGTGTGTGTGTGTATGTGTGTGTGTGTGTGTTTGTGTGTGTTTGTAATGTGTAATGCTTGGGGCTTGAGTGAGCATAAGTGATCCTCCAGCTGAACCCCGATGGGAGTGGATGAGATGAGAGAGAAGGGGAGAGAGGAGAGGAGGGAGCCAACATGTGGCCAGCCCAAGGGGTGCAGGGCAGGCGGTGTGCCGCAGCCCTCTGAGTGCCCGGCTCCGACTTATGGATGGCCGGGTCCTGAGGAAGTCGTTTGTAACTGCGCTGCAGTTATGTATACATCCTGTGTCTTGTTTTAGCAGCGGGGGGAAGCGGCTGTCAGCGGCCTCTCCGCAGATGAAGCGCAGACCAACTGCGAGCCAGCACTGGACTTTTACCTCTCCGCTCCACTCTTCCCCCTCCACCCCTCCTTGCCTCTCTCCATCCCTCCCTCTCTCTCTCCATCCATCCCTCCCTCTCTCTCTCCATCCCTCCCTCTCTCTCTCCATCCATCTCTCCCAGTGGTAGGCTGGCGGCCATGCGGTCCCCTCACAGAGGGGGTCGGCCTGTGTTTACGTCTTGTGAAACTCATTAAAGTTCCATTGGCTCTTGAGAAGCTCATCTTCCTCTCCTCTGTGTGGGGGGGTGCTCGCAACTGATTTACGGTCCAGAGAATGTGGCCGTTTGGGTTGGACAACCCCAGGCAGACATAGACATAGAGATTGTTTGTTGGCCACGTGTTGAAAAAGCAGGGACTTGATGAGTCTGGTAGAGAGGGCGTAATTGAGTGCAGTTGTTTGTGCCTGAGTTGCACACGAGCTCGTAAACAAAGCTATGAGATTTTTCCCGCCTGGTTGTAAAGAGACACACACACACGAGCGCGCACCCATGAGATCTGAGGCAGCACCACTAGCCTGCCGACCGACTTACAGAACGCTGGCTGTGCCCTGCATTCTGTTTGATGTTCACAAGTTCAAGCACCCTAACATCATCATCGTAAAAGCGTCGAAAATGTGGTTGGACCTTCCTGCTGGGGTGCGGTGAGCACTAGTGTTGGCACAGAGCCACTGGTTTGCGCATGATGTTCTTGGGCACGTGTCAAAGGAATGGGTGACGCTGGGGCACAAATGTTTGGGTGCAACTTGTGTTTGTGTTGTTGATCAGTGTTTTTGGGGAGGGCCTGTGATTCATTCAGCACTGATTCACTTTTCAGCAGGCTGGCTCTGGCAGGATGAACCACACTTTCTCCTCCAACTGTAATATCAGCCAAACACCCACCCCACTTCCCTCCATGAGGCACTCTGCTATTCACGAGCTTGTTTGGGACAGTTTGTGTTTGAGGCTCGCTCTGATTAGAGTTTGGTGGATTTACAATTCAGACCAGATACTTTATGTCCATCAGTTAGACCTGTAACTCTGTTGGATACTAAATGCGAATAATGAAAAGTGTTTATGCGTGTCTGAGTGTTTAGTGCTTGTAGTCAAGATCCAGACTCTTGTATTTTAAGGTCTTGTGTCATGTCTTTCTCACAAGATCTCCTTAGGCAAAGCTTCTCCAATCAGCTCCCCTTTGCCAAACTCATCCCAACAGATCCCAAAGACCATCGTCCTTATTAGTCCTTATCCTTTGTTTGCTCACATTCTCTAACACAAATAAGGGTGGATATTTATCCCCTGTCGCTTCAGAGAGGCAGGCGAATCCGCAGGAGTGGGAGAATTCAGCTCTAAGAAATCAATATTTTATTAGGTTTTACGAAGCAAGGCAAACACCTCCCCTCTGCTCAATTACATCTTCACATTTCTACCGTGTGTCTTGTCAAGTTATCCTCCTCCATTTACCACAACTCTCTTCCCTCTGCACCTTTCTAACCTTTGAACTTTCTGTGTATCTTTTCTTTTCAACCTTTTCAACCACTCTTTTCTCACTTTTACTCTCTGTGCTCTGGCAGCTATCTCTGAATCATGAGAGACAGAGAGGGATTAAAAAAGAATGAGAGAAACATCTGTTTATGAGGGGTAAGAGAGTGCTTCTGGAAGGTTCCAGGTCACACTTCCTGCTTCACTACTGCAGACCCCTTCCTCCTGTTGAGTCGTTACATCACACAGTAATAGAAATAGCCACAACGGCTCTGTCCCTCTGCCTCTCTTGAAATTGCTTTTGCCATTTTAAACGGATTTCAACTGATTGAGCGTTCGAGCAATTTTCCCCCGTTTCATGTTCCCCCAGCTCTCCCATGGGAGTAAAATAAAGATCGGGCCTTCGTTAGTTTCACTGCTTCCGCTCTGCAAGTACTAAACACTCTCTCCTGGGCACTGGCTGGCGTGGTGAGAACGGCCTCTTTGTTTGCAAACGGTTTGCACTAAAGGGTGACTCAAATTGCCGTAATGAGGGAGCCATCAAACTATTAGTGTTGAGCAGACATTCGACTTTGCTGATGGAGTTGCCAAAACTTCATGGTGGAAGATATACAGTATGGTACAGCTTTGGCCAGTGAATGTTTTCTGATCATTTTACTGCCAAGGTTAGGTACAGTATGTATCCTATGGGGTTACAGAGAGAGAGAGAGAGAGAGAGAGAGAGAGAGAGAGAGAGACAGAGAGGGAGAGAGGGAGAGAGAGGGAGAGAGACGGACAGGAAACAGCATCCACGCTACACAAAGAGTAAATTACCCAGCACTCTAAAGCCCAGAATGTTTCCATTCTGACGTGCTTACATTAACTCTGGTCCACAGAAAAAACACATACACTCAGGCAGATGTGAACACACACACACACACACACACACACACACACACACACACACACACACACACACACACACACACACACACACACACACAGCCTAAATTTCTCATTGCCGAGCTGTGGTAAGATGGCTGCTTTTTGGTGGGCATGTGAGAAACACCCAGTAGCTCCTGGCAGGGATTATGATGTTATACGGGTGCCTGTCTGCTGTGTGTGTGTGTGTGTATGTGGAGGCCCTTTGTGGGGCTGTCTGGGGACCACACCCAGGAGGGTGTGCACCACCCCTCCTCCCCAGGAGCGGGCCTCTGATGTGGGCCGAGAGGAGGGTGCTGTGCACCACAGAAACCTGGCACACCACGGCACACCGCGGGCAGCCAGCCTGCACACTTTTTCCAGGCCTGCCTGCAGACCTTCCCCAGCGGGCAGAGAATGGGCCAGGGTGCACCAGTGGAGGAGGGAGAGATGCTCTGACGGCCTTGTTTTCCACAGTAGAAATACACACACACACACACACACACACACACACACACACACACACATACACACACACACACACACACACACACACACACACACACACACACTACCAAATGTCATACATTACCCACTAGGTCAACTCATAGACTCAAATAGCCATGCAGTGTACTCATGTCATTCCATGTTAATATATGGTGCGTCCTCTTCTCTGATGGGGCCAATCATATTTACTCCCCATCTCCCCGCTCAGCAGCTCTCTGGCTGGGCCCTCTCTGGAGCATCGCCCCTCTCTGCACTTCCTCTGCCCCATATTATCTAGGCCTTTGCACTAACCTTGCCCATGGGAAGCATATTTCAGCTGAGAGGAATTTCCGGTGCTCCTCCAAGCAGCAGGAGAACACAGTGATGAGAGAGAGAGAAGCGCACTCACAGGAAGTAGGGACAGCAGAGCTTCTTTTGACGCCTCAGCCAAGGACTGTGTGCAGTGTGTGAGAGTAAGCATGTGTGTGTGTGTGTGTGTGTGTGTGTGTGTGTGTGTAAAAGATCTTCTCTGGTTCTGCAGACTTCATCTTGGCACCATCCAGGGTCACCTCCAGCTCACTCACCCTGAGCTGGAAAGGGCTTTGACCACCTACTACAATAATCACATCTGCCTTCCTTAGCAACTTCCTTCAGCCTTCACTATAGTTCCCTCTAAACACACACACACACACACACACACACACAGTAGTCTCACACACACACACACACAGTAGTCTCACACACACAGCTTAGCTTATATCAGTGGGGGGTGATGAAGACAGGGAAGAGGGGATTGGAGAGTTCCTGATGAGAAACAGGCGGCTCTGGGAGAGGGGGATTTGTGCGTACAATGTTGAATTTGGTGGGGTGGAGAGGAGAGGGATGGAGTGGAGTGCGGTGGGGTGAGTTGTGGAGGAGGGCCGTGCTGCCTCTGGCTGCACACAGGACGAAAACAATAAGCTTGTTATGATTATCACTACTACTGGAAAAAAACAGCCAGCGCCCTAAAAACAGAATTGAAGAAAAAAAAATGGAGGGAAAAACTAAGGAGGGATGGGACTGAAGGAAGAGTGAAATCCCTACGGGAGTTTTGGAGGGGTGGAGGGGGTCATCCCCAGTTCCTCAGTGTGGCGCCGCACAGTAGCACAGTAGGGGCAAGTGAACAGCACATCACATCCTGCCATTCTCTCAGCAGGAGAGGAGGGGGCTGATAAACACCTGCTGGTCTGATGAACACAAACCTGACATGACAGGTGTTGTAATTCTAATCGGGACGCTGGTAATTCATTTAACTGGACATGTCCTGTCGGTGCAAATGAATTTGTAGTGGGGTTTTTAATGGCCCGTCTTTAACAGTGGACAGAGAAATCGGCTGAAGCCTGCCCAGTTCTCTCATCTGGCGCGTGCTATGTTCTCTGGCATGCCGCTCGACAGAGTGAGCTGATCCACGGGCGATTTGTCAACAGGATGTGTCCTCAGTTGGGCTTTAAGGGAAGGGGGTGGGGCTCAAGATCTAATAGAAATCCAGATCCACTTGGAAACAACAGCCGTGCACCCATTCTTTCATCCCTTCTTTTTTAACTCTCATCCCTCCGTCCGTCTACTTTCATATCCCTCTCTTTCTCTCTCAATCCCCTCTCTCTAGTGGAGTGGTGCAAACTCCCCAGTCTCAGCCCACATATGGCACGGGAGGGTAAGGAGCTTGGCATTAAGGCCATGGTGTGTGCTGTGGCAGTGGGTGATCTGGAACAGGTGTGGCCATGACCCTCTGACCACCAGGAGCTCAGATGGCAACCTGGTCATCCCGAGCCAGCTCACTAGTGTCCCCACATGTCACACCGGCACCGTGCACTGTCCACTGTCACTGCTCTTAACAGTTCCTATACCCTGTTGAGCAGGAAAGCGTTCACTGTGACAGCGGAACAATGGGTGAGGCTCTCAGCTGATGTGAGACAGCTTAATGAAATATCTCAGCTGTGTCTCCCCGTAGTCATGCGTGGTGATGGACACTCTAATAAAACGGGATGCTGATACTGTTTTCTAGCTGTCTAGATCATGGCATGGAAGTCTAGTGGAGATATCCCTGGGATATGACATTAATGAGCATTTTTTATGATTAAAGGTAGCCAATATTTTTGTGGACTGATGAGTAATTTGATTTCCATGATTTCTTATCGTGTCTTGGTTGCAAAGCAGGATGAAACGGGGGATGGGGATCTAACTGGATAACACACTCACATTCACACTGCAGACCATTAAGTCCCTCTTGCTTTTCACCCCCCCACCCCAAACTGCCCTGTAAATAAATAAATAAATAAAAAAGTCATGGCTAACATCAGATTAGGACGTCTTAGTTCTCTCTAAGGATGAGCGGATCAACCCGTAACATTAGATTTCGGAAACAGACCCTGAAGGCTGAGGCTTTTCTGTGGGCACCGACAGCACAACTGAAGGAAAAATACGGCCAGACAAAATAATCGATCTCACAGCTCCCAAAATTGGATTTGAGAAAAACACATTATTATAGTGCAGGGATCCTGTCACATTACCACCAGATGCCTGCTGCCCACATGAAATGCCAAGCTCTGCAAGGGGCCATCGCTAGCCCGCTTAAAGCGTCTTGGGTGAGAGGTCATCAAAGTGGCTTCAAACAGCATTACCTGTGTCAACAATGTTCGACAAACTAAAAGAGCATCAGGGTGCTATTGTTAAATGAGTTGTGAACAAAATTCACAGATTTAGGTGGGGTAAATTGTAGTGTGTGTACCTTAGAAGCAGTGGTGTTTCTGATAAGGAGTGTTTTTGTTCAAGTAGATCAAGCTGGGTTATGAAATATGAACTGGTACACAACGCTAAGCACCTGATCAGAGGGTAGAGCAGCAGCCTGGCTAATTGGCTGCTTGCCTGTGGTTGAGCAGGAGCATTACCTGTCCTCCTCCAGCTCTCACTGAACAACAATGGCAGGAGAGTGTATTGTATCTTGTTTCAGCGAGACAGGTCGCAATCATTAAAGATGACAGTCACCCCATTTACAAGCTCCTCATCCGTTCCACAGTAGGGAGTGCAGGCCTACTGACATCTGAGGTGCGTGTGAGCGGCCATCTTTTCTTTTTTCTTTTCCTTTCCCTCAGCACTTGTCACAAACGGCTTTTGTTACGGTGGCAACTAGGCAGCAGAGCGGCCATTAGCGAGAGCCACAGTGTTCTGTCGGGGTGTAAATAGACGCGGGCAACCTGTTGGTCGTCTGCTGGGGGAGGCCGTGTGTGTGACCGTCTGCCGTGATTGGAGACGAAGCGGGAGATGTCGTCGCCTCTGCTGGGTTCCATTAAAAGATTAAGGTCAGACTGGTGTAAATTAAGGCGGGCCTGCCAGTGAGCTCAATGACCCCCTGGCCTCCGGGTTATTCCCATGGGGGGGTTACTCGCTTGCTCGACTGGGTGGGGCATGGGCAGGAGTCGCTTTTTTTGGGGTTGCCATGGAGACAGGGCTCAGGAGCGGAGAGTTGTCTGTCAGTCAGTCTCTGTGTAGTTTGCAGCCATTTGGGTGGGTGACTGGGATTCTTACTGGTTGCAAGGTTCCAGAAAGATCTATTGTTGTAATCTGTCCCATGAAATATCAGGTGATGTACTGTAGCCATATCATATATAAATCTTTTAGTTCTGTATGTAACAAAATGCATGCTCATAAACCTGCTGCATATGTGTGGTTTACGAGGCTGAGAAAAGACTTTTTGCATTCTTTATAGCTCTATTTCTCAGCAGCCTCTGTGTCATTAAACAGCTGAGATTAAATGTGTGATTGTCTTTTACGGGCCATTAGAATATCCCCACTGAAATATCCTCTCTGGCTCCAGACCCTGTCCACTCCATTGTCCTGTTTAGTCCACTTTATTACCCCCCAGTGTTTCACTTACTCTCTCCATGCCTGTCCAGTCCCCATGAGAACGGGGCACGGGCTCATCAATGTATTGACAGCAGCCGATGAGGCAAATGGACTGCACAGCCTTGTTTTCTTTTCGATCAGGTTTTTTTTCCCACTGGCCTTTTCTTTTTTGTTGCTGTGCTGTGATCAGATACTGGCCCAGCAGAGAAAGGACCAGGGCCTGTGTGATTAAGCCATTGAATATGGTAAACCTGTAGAAATGGGTTTGGGGCTCTGACAAAGATGAAAGCGATGCTGTTAATGAAGGGCCTGTAATGGCCCCCCTGCCCCTCTAAGGTGCTTTAGAATTGCCCCCCCCCCCTTTTCTCTTCGCTCTCTCCCTCTTCTCTCACAGGAGACCAATTAGCCGAACCAGATTGGCTGGATAGAACGACAGACGCGTGAAAAATGGAATGGCAAAAAGTTTAATTAGTATGCAAAGCCAACTTGCTCGGGAGCTGAACCTGGATGTCCAAGTTGTTGGCTTTGTACCTTTCTTTGTGATCCTATAATGTGTACTGAATTGCATTATTATACAGAGAATGTCCATGTAACACCACCGTAGTGCTTTTTGGGCCAGTTTGGGCCAGTTTGGAGCTGCACCGCCAATCCTGTCTGACAGGACTGATGGGGTTCTGGGCAGACGGCGGGCTGTGGGGATGCCTGTCTGACCGAGTCTGACCCCATGGTCTCAGGTGCAGCGTCTCTCTCTGAGCACACAACAATTTTTCCCAAATCCCTCTTTTTCCATCTCCCTCTTGTCCTAGCACTCTCATTCGCAAGCTCACATTTTCCTCTTCATCAAGCGCTCTGACACCATTTCTTTCATTCTCTTACATCACTCCTCTCGCTCTCTCTCTCTCTTTTTTCAAACGTGTCGTCTCTCATGTCTGCTGTCCTCTCCCCGCTGTTGGTGGGTCTTTCTCTCTCCCTCTCTGATTCCCTCCATGTTTGGGCGGTTTGGAGTGTTTACTCTGACGGAGGGCTGGCAGTTGGGTCGCGTGTTGCTGCAGCTGCTGCCTGCTGGTGGATGGGGCTGGATGATCAGACGTGGCCCTGGACAGCCCCCATACTCACTCCCCCCACTCTGAGTACGTCAGAGGAGGCAGAGCTGTCTCCTACAGCATCCCCCCCCACACACACACACAAACACACACACACTCACCCCAAACCAAAGACTTGTGACAAACAATAGAATTAACATACCAACCAAACAAAGAACCAGCTAAGAGGAGTATTCGGTGTTTAGCCTGTGTCAGTGCCAGTTTGGAATGGGACAAACTTAACGGGGTAAGATGACACTTGATAGGTGGCGAACAATGAGTTGGTTTTGTGGGTCAGTGAGTCATTCAGGTCATCAATAGCCACGAGTGGTGTGACTGATCATGCTGGAGGTGTTGCTTTAATGAGGTCCATCTGTGAACGTGGTCTGAGGAGAAAATGGTTCCTCTACCAGGCACTTCCGCTGTTAGAGGCTGTTCCCCTGGGTCTGATTGATTGTGGTGTTTACGCCTTTGTTCCTCCATTGTACAGAGCCCTAGGGCGGCCTTGTGCCGTGGAAAGACTAGAGCCTGAACAGTTTGTCGCTAAGTGAGTCCATGTGGGCGAAAGCACAGCTCCTTGGGCTTGGGTGGTGGGAAGGGGTTGGGTTTGGTGTCTGGCTGTAATTTAATTCTTATCATATTCATGTGTGGCTTCCTAAACAAAACAAACACACTTACAGTCCTGAAATACTCCTTTGTGAGTTGTCCTTTTGTTCTCCTACTCCTCCCTTCTTTCTCATTATCTCTCCCATTCTCTTCTTTCTCTTCTCCGATACTCTCTCACTCTGTACCACACCCATGTAGTCTGCTTTTGCAATCGTGACAATATTTAAATACACTTGGGCAAGGTTACTTCCATTTCTCAAAGATTACCCTTCAAAGAATGCATCCCCTCCTCCCCTCCACACACATTTCCCTAGCCAGCTCTCTCTCTCTCTCTCTATATATATATATATATAGCACCCATCTTTGTCCCAAGGAACAGAGTGTGGAACACCCACGCTACCTCTGTGCAGTTGGCTGTGCTGCATTGAAATAGTTTGCGGCGGTGTTCGGGCCACCACTCCTCCTGTCTCTTGGACGACATGCACAGCTAAACCTATCACACGCTGTATTTTTGGAAGACAGACGCCCGGGCTTACCAAGGAAGTGCATTAAACGGAGCTGCCTGCCCGGCTGGCGCGACAGGCCAGAGAGCATATGTACAGTGGTCTCAACGGCGGGGGGGAGCCAAAGAGGATAGGGAGAGAGAGAGAGAGAGAGAGAGAGAGAGAGAGAGAGAGAGAGAGAGAGAGAGAGAGAGAGAGAGATGGAGGGGGCTGGCAGGCTCTGCTGGCTGACTCCTGAAAGAGGATGGAGTGGGTAGCCAGGGGGACGTCAGGTATTCTAGTCCAAGCACAAGTCATGTTTGTGGCTTTTTCCAGGTTTTGAGGACCTGTCATAAAGGGAGCCAAAGATCGGTGGGCCGAGATAATCGGTTTGTGTGGAAACTGGTCTCCAGTGAGTGAGGTTCAAGCAGAAGAGGTCATGTACTGGACATGGGACATGACCCGGACAAGAGACTTGGTCCAGTAATTAGCATGGAGGTTAAGCAACCACCAAAAAGTACCGTATACCCACACGTGCAAAACAGAAAAACAGGAATCACAGAAACCTAAACAAAGCACCTCCACGCGCCGCTACCTAATCAAAGATTAGGTCCCATATGGAACAGACCATGGAGCACACAGAGAGTAGGGGGGTGATGGGGAACTCCCACCGAGCCTGCAGGGCTAATTGGGTCATGTGGGTCTTCCCCTCGCCCTCCCTGCGGCAGGAAGAGGCAGCCTGGCTGTCTTTGTCCGTACTGCCCTGGGCCCTGGCTGAAGGGCCGGCTCTGTCTGCCCTGCACTTTGTTCACAGTGGGCAGAGTGCTAATTGGGCCATGCAAAGGGCTCACATTCTTTCCCACCCGAGGGGTCGGGCCGAGAGAGCGGAGACAGCGCCCTCTCAGTGCCCACAGGAGTCCGGCATGGGCCGGCATGCACAAGATCACAGAGGCCTGAGAGGAGATGGCCACAGTCAGGGTGGTAGGGGTGCTCAGCAGCGAGCTTCGGCATGAATGGACCATTTTGTCTCCTTTGTGTTGTATTGTGAGTGTGTGTGTAGTGTGTCTGCTAGTCACCTGCGAAGACCTGGCGGGGTTTTGTGTGTGTGTGCCGACTGGCGGCCGTGTGGCTGCTGTGGAAAGCGTGAGCTGAGGATGGTGCCGTTATCCCACACGGGGGCGAGCTAACCCGCAACACCCCCGTCATTAGCCCCTCACAAAGAGGATCCGGGAGTCTAATCCCACCTTCACTGCACACGCACGCACGCACGCACACATGCACGCACGACACACACACACACACACACACACACACACACACACACACACATATATGCACTGCATACGGACATAACATGCACACAAGCTCACACAGACATGCTGTGCTCCCACCACAGGACTACCAGCTGCAGCATTCAGAATCTTCCGGAAGGGCCAGGAAATGCCACAGAGACCTTAAGGAGGCGTGAAAACTCTAGGATGAAAGCCTCTAAATATTGTCACTCATCTGAGGAATTGCAGGGCATCATGGGAATTAAAACACATTTAGACCGAATTAAGGAGGCACAGGGAGGAAAGGGGTTGTCATCCTGATGGATTTAAGAATATAATGTTAGCATCCTTTTGCGTACAGAATTTTATGTATGATCTAGCAGCAGTATAGGGAAACAATGGACAGAGTTTCTGGAAGTTTCTACCAGAATGACTGACTGATTCTTTAATTCCTCACCTCTATCTGTCTCTCCAGCTGCCCAGACATTCCTTTTCACTCTCTCCCTCTTTCTTTCTATCCTTTCTCTCTGTCTATCATCCTTTCTTTCTTCTCCGACACACAAACACCCCTCTCCCTCCTCTCTCTTTCCCTCTCTCTCTCTCTCGCCCCCTCCCTCCTCCCAACCCCTGCACCACAGCCTGGCATGCTGGAGGCTGGCAGACATACAGTGAGTGTGTGTGTGTGTGTGTGTGGTGTGTGTGTGTGGTGTGTGTGTGTGTGTGTGTGTGTGTGTGTGGTGTGTGTGAGGGGGAGGGAGCGAAGGGACCAGAGCTATCTCTTAGCCACTGTAAGAGTGGAGCCGGCTGCTTTTGCCTGAACCTGTCGGTGCTCTGTGTGTGTGTGTGTGTGTGTGTGTGTGTGTGTGTGAGGAGCCTGTGGGAGTCACATGACAGAAGAGAGGGGGACCGCGAGGACAGCCTGTACTCACTTGGCCCATATCCCTCTGTCTGTCTGTCTGTCTGACACCGTCTCTTTCTCTCTGTCTGTCTCCCTGTGCGTCCGTCTGCAGGTCCACGAGTGCCTCTCTCTCTCTCTGCCTCTCGCCCGCTCTGTGCTGAGCTGAAGTCTGGCTTCATTGTTTCAGTCCACTCTCCGCAGGTAGGAACCTTTTTGCTATTCTCCCTCTCTCCTCCTTCCTCTCCTCCACCTCGATCAGGGCTTCCTCTCTCGCTCTTTCTCTTCCTCTCTCTCTGCCTCTCTCTCTTTTCCTCTCCCTCATGTCTCTGGTTTGTGCTGTTTCATTTCTCTCATGCTTTGTGTGTGTGTGTGTGTGTGTGTCTGGACTGCAGAGATGCTGCGTCACTGTGGCTGATGCTCTGGCACATTAAGAGTGTGTCGCTGTGCGGGGAGCCGGGCTGTTTCTCAATACACCGGCTTTTTCCTCCGTGGCTACCGCTATGTCTCCCTCTCTCCTCTCTCCCTCTCTCTCATTTATCTTTATCCTTCTCTCTCCTTCCCCTTCATGCCTTTTCCTGCTGTTGCAGTCCCAACTATCTGCTTACTTATCAATGAAAGCCTACATGTAATTGCTATGTTGTGTTGTATTGATCTGATTTCAGTATATATTGAGGCTATCTGTAATGTTTCAGTCTATGCTCATGTGTTTGTCACACCGATGTGTGTGTGTATGCATGAGAGTGTTCGTCTGTGTGTGTGTGTGTGTGTGTGTGTGTGTGTTTGTGTGCCGTGGTAGGGAGTGTGAGTTTAGATGCACCAGGGACTGTTTGTGTTATCGGCTGGGCTAATGGTAACGCATGAGGCTAAGTGATGGTGACGCGGGCTGTCTAGACAGCATCCATCATGCTCTCACCAGGGCCACACTCAGGCCACGCGCCCATCCACCGCAAGCATGACTCGGCATGTTAACGGCCACACAAACAGCACAGGCAGCAGGTAGAGCTATACACTCACAGTGACATTTTATACGAAAGCCATTGTTCTGCTGCCTGCATATACAGTAGCATGCACAGCATACAGCATATACAGTCATTTACAAACGTTGTCTTCTTTTTCTTCCTCCAGTCCCCTCATTCTTTCCTTTTTTTCTTTCTCTTTCTTTCTTCCTGTGTTTTCCCCCCTTGAGCACGGCAGACAGTCACAGTGTCTGACCTTTTCTCATTCGTTTAGTCCCTGCTCTCTCAGGCCCACATGTCAAAGCCGCATAAGGTCAGGCTGAGAAGCTGGCGCTCCACGTTCATGCGTCCCGCCTCGCACAGAAACTAACCAGAGGAGTCTGTGGCAAAACCCTGTGGGACTGGAGAGCATTTCGTCTCACCCGCACCAAAATATCCAGCGGCCATATTGCGCTAATATGGCGCTGTCTGGCCCCAAGTGCCTTCATTTACCAATAGTGGAGAAGTGGAGTGTGGCGTCGGTGGCATCTGCCCAGGGTGGCCTCGGCGACGAACAAGCAAACCCTTCATTAGGGAAGGAAATGAAGGCCGTGCTGCAGAGGGCCAATTGCTGTCCTTATTGACGGCAGCAAGTAGAGCCTCCGTTTCAGACTGCGTCTCGCTTCAGAGGCAAAGCAGGGTGGCTCTGCTTGTCTATGTGTGTGTGTGTGTGTGTGTGTGTGTGTGTGTGTGCATGATTGTGTGTATGTATTTTTTGCATAGCTATGTGTGTGGCCTTAAATTCTAAGAACTATGTGCTTTTTTAAGTCTTTTGAGTTATTCAAACAATATGAAGTGCAAAAAACAGACACATGAGAAGACACAAATAGCCCCAGCAGTGCTCAGTGTTGTTCAAAGAGGACACAAACACCAAACAGATGGATTGTAGGGTTTTTTTTCACATCCTCTACTTATCTCCTCCGTCATCTTGCTCTGTTAGCGTTCTGTGTCCAGTCAAGCCTCCACCATGCGCCTAAAGGCTGTTTTATGCTTCTGCGTCGAATCGATGGCATACCCCAGCAGACCCCTCTTCGTCGCCGCGAACCCCTCTCCGACCCCTCCGCCATAGCTCGACGTGCACCTCCAAAACATTGTAACTGTGATTGCTCAACTCGTCCTGTGTGTTGATAGAGTGGAGAGAGGAGGGGGTGGAGGGGGTTGTAGCAGACCTGTGAGGCCGGACTGTTTAGCAGGACAACAAGGGAGGCATGCAGGAGACAGCTCCCCCAGTGAGCCACTGCAGCAACAGAGCCAATGATGTAATCACCAGAGAGGAGGGGTTTGGGGGAGAGTGGTGGTTGCTGACTGACTTGACAGGTCAGAGCATTTCCACTCTATCTCTCTCTCTCTGTCTCTCTCTCTCTTTCTCTCTGTCTCTCTCTCTCTCTCTGTCTCTCTTTCTGTCTCACTCTCTCTCTCACTCATTCTGTGCCACCGCGGCGTGTGCACATCAGCATCGACCGCAGCTCCATATCGGGGGCAAAAGTCAGATTGCATTATGTTGATGCTGTGTAAAGTGGGCCGTGCAATTGCTTCTGGTGGCGAATCCATGACCTAAGTAGACGCCCGTCACACCCCTGTGTGCCACCCCCTAGCCGAAGGGTGGAACTGGCTATAGGCTGGTAAGCGTGCATGCTCACTGTGACTCTCTCGAGGGCACTATATGCCCTATACACCCTGCCACTCACCTCCTGAGGTCCTTTGTTCTGAAACAACCCAATCACACACACACGCACACACACACACACACACACACACACACACACACACACACACACACACACACACACACACACTGCACACAAGCCTGACATTTTGGCCAGTTAGCAAGAGGCTGTAGCGTGCTTTGTGGAACCACGTGTAAACCTGAAAAGTGGCCAATGCCAACCCGCTGGTGATCTTCAGCAGCCCTCAGCTGACACCGAGCTGTGAGAAATGCCCTCTGTAAACCCAACCAGCGGCGTGAGTCTGAGCATGGCACTGAATGTCCTCTCCCAGAGCAGCGCGGCGCCGCAAGATTTGATGAGGGGCTGAGCTGGAACTGAGCGAGTCGAGGCTGTAGCTCACGCAGCTCCGAGGCCTCACTGCCTCTGCAGTTGCGGTCAGTGATGGAGGGCTTTGTCAGACCACGTTAAGAGGAGCCTGGGCAATCCTACAGCTCTGCGTGCCTGGACAGAGGAGTGCTAGTGTAGTGTGAGCGTGAGAAAATCCATATGGCTCAGGGAAACAGTGCTTCTGTACTCTGGGCAGTAGGTAGTGTGCTCTCTGTTCCTGCTCCTGCTCAGGGGAATTCAAAGGATTGGTGATTCTGCATTCCCTTAGGCCTGTTATATAGGAGAGAGAAGAGAGGGAGAGAGAGAGAGAGAGAGAGAGGATGAAGGGTGTAGAGGAAAAAAAATGGCATTTATAAAAATCCTTAAGCTTTAAAAGGATGGGTAAATGTATGCAGGTGCTTATCCCAGAATGCTTATGCTTGAGAACAACACTGAACTCGTTTCTTATTCTGACATGTTTAGAGGACAGCAGTGGGGGAGTTTGGCAATCAGGGCTTGAAAACGAAATTATTTTTCAAACGTTCCGTTCCGAACGGTTCAGATAGGCCTATGTTTAACGTTTTCGTTCTTGCATGCGTTCCGCCACCAACATATCGGTCCTGAACCGGTTCGGAACGCAAAATATCGTTCGTTCTTAAAGTTCCGGCAGTGTTTGGCGGGCCTATCAAGTCTATTTTTGTGGACTTTACCTTAGAATAGACGTAGGCTACTCATTATTTCCCCTTGATTTAGCCTATACCGTAGCTATGGCCAAAAATAATAAATCACAGGCGCATCCAAAACATTCAGATGGGCTATCCATCCCATAGCCTACAGACTTACTGTAGGCCTAACCTATGCCTATAAATAATTTCTTATCAAAAATATTTCTGGATACGTGCTAAACTCCTTACCTGGTTGTAGCCTTTTGGAGTTTTATCCATATGGAGATCTTCAAAGGCTTGCGCTATAATTCCAACCCTGTTTATAAACGAACCTGTCTGTTGCTGACAAGGCCTATCTCAAATTTCCTGTTTAACTCTTCTAGGCTACATAGAATAGGCTATAATTGCGCAAACATTTCAAATCCGACTTTAAAACGACAAGGCATGGACAGGCAAAATAGGCTATTGCATAGGCTACAAACAATTTCAAATCAGTTTCAGTAGCCTAAGCCAGTGTTTCTCAAACTTTTACAGACCAAGGACCACTTAACCATTAGAAAAACCTCCACGGACCACATAGCTAATAGACACAATAGGCCTACTCACTGAACCCACCTTGCTTATTGTCTTTGCACCTTGCTTATTGTGTCAGAGGATTCATATGATTTAAATTGGCATAGCTTACATAGGCAGTATTGCAGAACTTTGGATTTACATACAAGTTGGTTCAATATTGCAAACAACGCATCTATATTATTTTTTACAACAGCTCAAGGACCACCAGTGGTCCCCGGACCACACTTTGAGAAACACTGGCCTACTTCACGAGCTGGCCTAAGATCGAAGTGGCAGGCGGATAGGTTACACTACAACAGCAAGACAAAATATACCCATTTGGACCAAAGGTCCATTTATTCATTTTTATTTCAAACTGCAGAAATCAAATTATTAAGCTGTTATATAGAAGAAAAAAAAAACGTTATTAACCGGTTTTGTGGATTTCAGAATAACGTTTCTGTTCGGAACAGTTGAAGACCATTTTGTTTTCGTTTCGTTTCCGCTCCTCGTAAAATTCCGTAAAAATTCCGTTCGTTTTCGGTTTTCATTTTCGTTCCTTGAACCGGTTCGGAGCCCTGTTGGCAATGGTCCAGATTTATTAATGCTTATGCAAAGCAGATGTTTTCTGGAGTCTCCTGGTAGACACTGAGAGGATGTTCCCATTTTGCTAAGTTAATATTCCACTGTTACATCCATCAGATGCATGTATCTTCTTACACATCAAACAGTACACGATGTTGTAGCCTTTCAAGCCAACATGTCTTTTATATGCTCACTACTCTGAAAACGAGTTGATATTTTCTCACAAACCGCTGGGCTTTTTCGTCATAGCAGATTTCACCAAGGTTACACACTCTAGCGCCTCTGTTAGTTCAAAGGCGATGAAAGATGGGATCAGTCCTTCACTGGCTCCATGGAAGATGAGCCTGGTCCACAGCAGCACGATTTCAAATTCATGAGAGGCTACCCTCTGATTTCTCGTTAAAAAAAAACCCAACAAGTTTATTTTAACCCTCGCCTTCGCAAGAGATACATGGGCACACAGATGGCTGCTGGGAGTGGGGTCTGTCGGTGAAGAGACAGAGTGGGCGGTGCTGAATTATATATGTTCAAAGCATGACTAGGACCCAAGAGTTAAAGAGGAGAATGTGGAGGTGGCGTCCTCCCCTGGGCTCCTCTTTAAAAATGTAGGCCCTCTCCGCCGGCTCGGCGCTCTGATGGGCTGGGAATGGGTTTTTCTGCCAGACACTGGCCTTGTGAGGTATGGAGAGGTCAGCCATTTTAAAATAGGCAACTTTACACTTCCTTGGACAAGCCGGAACTTACCTGACCTAGACTAAACTTGTCTAAAACTTTGTAGGATAGCATCTCAGGAGTGAGTTTAATCCTTCCAGTCAATAACTGGCTTAGCAACCAATGAATGATAGCCCTGGGACAGAGAGGATATGTGAGTGATCAGGTGGCTATTGTTGTCATAGCGACTGTATTGATTTTAACAGTATTATCACTCTTTCAAAGCCACACACTTTTATTTGAAAGTAATGTGTGCAGCTTCATGTTTGCAGAGTCATCAGTCATATGTGGGCTTGTGGAGCTCTATGGTAATGAGTCACCTGGAGACAGAGAGAGTCACCTTAGTGATGATTCATCTCTGCTAGCATCAGTGTATTTGTTTAGAGAGCGATGTTTACAGCAAGGAGTCACAGGATCGCCTTTGATTAATGGAACCTAAAGTGTGGTGCGATTGTTATAAATACGAGTGCGAAAGTAAAGGCCCTTGTATAAACTGTGAAAGAGGGTGAGCACATGTTGGCCTACGCTGAGAGCGAATCGCCATGGCTCTAAGGTGAACATAGCAGTGCAGCATGATGGGGCTTTGGGCCATCTGTTTAGTCTAATTACTGTATATTTACTGGAGAATGTGAAGCTCACTATGGGGCATATTGGTCTCCTTCGTTTAATCTACAGTAACAGATGATACCACATGTGTGTATGTATTTCACCATGGGGCTTATTGGTCTCCCTCGTTTAATCTACTTAACAGATGATGCCACATGTGTGTATGTATTTCACCATCGGCCATATTGGTCTCCTTCGTTTAATCTACGTAACAGATGATACTACATTTGTGTATGTATTTCTCATCATGCTGGCTCTTCTTGAGCCATAGCCATTAGGGCTAGTCATCACTAAGGGTTCTAGGTGCCAGTAGCCTGACGAGCCAGACCCACATCAAGATGTACTGTATGGTCTGGGAACTTACCATTGGCACTGCTCAATCCGAGGGGCGGGATAAATGGTTGTCTTTCAAATTTCCTCTTCACGCAATAGGATAGCTACAACTCATGAGTCCCATGCATTGCTCCACCAACGGAGCTAGTTGGCTAGTTGGTCAAACTTTTGCCAATTTAAAAAAAGCTTAACTCGAGTGGCGATTCAAAGACCGCTGTTCGCCAGCAGCAGCATCCATCTTCTTTGTTTTCACACGGAACTGTCGCCGACTCTATACATGATGTGATTGGCCTGATAGAAGTTTCATTTTTCCAGCTCGCAAGCCAACGGAGAGTTGCTAAACTACCCTGGCTGCAAGTTACATTTGCTGCCGCTAGGATACGTCTAGATTTCTAGGCTAAGGTGCCAGGCCACCGTGTCCTAAAGTAGCCTAGCCCACTGAGCCAACTTGCTTACTTAGGCTGCTCATTGGCTCATGGGTGTGTGGGAAAGCATAAATACTCATTTAGATGCTATATGGTCCGAAAAATCACTTAATGACTTCCTGAAAGGGCAGAGGAATGTCTACTACTGTGAGTGTTGTGGTCTGGGGCAGTGCTGCCAGGGTGGTCATTCTTTCCTCTCGCTGCCTTACCAGGTTGCTCACTCAGGGCCCAGAGAGTGTGTGAGAGACCTGATGACCCTGCGGCTGGTGTTTGTGTTGTGTAGCTTATGTATGTGTGTGACTCGTGAACATGCTGTCTGAGGCCTATTTGTGGAGGATGAGTCATGGCTTGAGTGTTGGCAACATCTCCAGCAGCATTTGTTTGGAGCGCAGGAGAAAAGCGCTCACTTTTCCGCTTCGACTCCCCATGGCGCTAGCTGCAGAGGCTTTTCTCTTCTTTCTCTTCTCTCTCTCTCTCTCTCTCTCTCTCTCTCTCCCCCGTGACCCTTTCCGTCTCACTCTCAGTCTCTCACTTGCTCCTGGCACCTTCACCATCGCCTCAACACTGTCTCCTCTCCTCCTCTCATCAAACTATTTCTGTGACTTTCTCTTCCTCTTGTTGACTTCTTCTTCCTCTTTCATCCCCACCCCTCCTCTCTCGTTCTCTCTTTCTCTCTCTGTCTCCTCGCTCACTTCCTGTCGGCCTTTCACTATCTCCCTCTTGACCCCTCCTTATACTTTTTTCTCTTTTCTCTCAAGGCCATCACACACACACACACACACACACACACACACACACACACACAAACTCCAGCCTATCAAAGGGAGCATTCTCCCACGCCCTCCCGCTCTCTTCTGGAGGAGATCTCGTCCCTGATATCTCTCTGGCCCTGACAACTTTACTGAACTTGGAGCAGCTCTCCTCTGAGCTGCGGCTTTAAGAGGCTGAAGGAGGATTAGGTCTTAGGCTTTTCAGGGCTTCCAGGAACAACAGCCATGACTTGCTCTGTCACCATGGATGATAACTAGAGGCTCACAGGGCTGTTTTAGTAATGTGCTAACCCATGACTTTAGACACACGCACACACACACACACACACATGCGCGCGCGCATTTGGAATATTCAGTGGAATTCTCCTCTTTTATCTTTTAGCAGAATGCACCCTGCCGCTGAGACACACGTATATTATTGGGCTCAATAATGATGAGGCAAGTGATGGGGTGATTTATTAGTTGCAGAACAGTAGTCAACAGTGTGGGTCATTTTCAGCTAAAGGGAAGCCCTCATGGGCCCCATCAATCAGGGGTTTACAGCCCCCTCACATTCACATTCA
The DNA here is from genome assembly GCF_017589495.1 of Alosa alosa. Taxonomy (NCBI): domain Eukaryota; kingdom Metazoa; phylum Chordata; class Actinopteri; order Clupeiformes; family Clupeidae; genus Alosa; species Alosa alosa. The sequence goes on from NC_063191.1 coordinate 22,280,523, forward strand.
CATTCACAGTGAGCCCCCGCCAGTCCCCCCTGAACCCCAGCACACATCCTGTAAATATATCAGTGTGTGAATAAGCAGGCTAGCAGGCCTTGGGTCAGACTCACGGTCAGGACTTAGTGTGCTGAAATACTGCAGATTTCTTTATGCTCCAGCGCACTGTTGCAAGACTCCTGCCTTCATGGCTTCTATTTTATCAAGCGTACAGACGTATAAAGACCCATAACTAAGAGGACATTCATAACCCTAATAACTCATTTATGGGTTATGGAGCTTCTAGCAAACCTGGTGAATGCAGGGTTATTATCTTGTACATGTGTCTGTTGTACGGGTGTCTCTGACCCCTGATGACGGTGTGAAGCTATCCTCTGATGCCTAGTCACTCCTCGACGCCAGCATAGAATTTTGGCTTTTCAGCTATGCTATCCACGACGGAGGAGACTTCTCAAAATGGCTGTGGGGAGGTTGGTTGGAAGCAGAGTAGCAGTCCTCAGCACTTAATCTCCAGTCATCAGAGTCCATTAAACCCTGTGTGACAGGGACAGTCTGATAAGAGTGTCCGTCTGTCTGTCCTGCCTCGTCCCGCCCGCTCCTCTCCCATCGGCGCAGTGTGATTTATGGCCGTGGTTCAACCCCCCGAGTGCTCCCGAGCTTTTAAGCACTGCTAGATCTTAAGGTATCGAATGTGAGCACTTGTATAGATGAATAAGATTAGGACTATTTAATTAATTAAAGTAGTGTTGTAGATCTTTTAAGTGCTATGGCAGACGGTTGACAGGGCAAATAGAGACAAATGACAGGGAAAATAGAATTAGAGACGAAATGTGAAATTTAAAGCACTTGGTTTAGAAATGATGTTCCACATTGTTGTATGTTCTATATCATATACAAAGTGACATCTGTTTGAACATTTTGCTATTGTGTGCGAACTATGATGCAATTAGAAGACAATGCCATTAGAAGAACAAACTTCTGGCTTTCTTGTACGTCTTCCACATTCTGTCATTTTCTAGCAGTCCGCATTAGGGAGCTAAATGAGCTTGATGGCCATTACTCTCTTCTCTGCCAGTCTCTTGGCACTGTGTGTAGCACCTTTCCCAGTCTGCACATGTTATGGCTTGTCAATCAGCTCAGTTTACCAAGATGGCAGCTCTGACTCCTGTGTACACAGCCTTGTCACTCTTATGTAAACAGAGACTTAACATCCAGCTCTCAGTCCTTCAATGTTGCTGAAATAGTCTCATTCAGAATCAGAGTGTCTTGTTATTGTTGTATAGGCCTAACATATGTGATACATAAGGTTGTAAGTATTTCCACATTTTGAACAGGTTTTTGTACAACATTTTAGTCTATTTGTTTTTTCATTCATCCTGTGCCGTGTTAATTACTTCACCGGTCTCTTAGATCATAGCCTACCCTACACGGGGTAGCCGTGGCCTACTGGTTAGCACTTCGGACTTGTAACCGGAGGGTTTCCGGTTCGAACCCCGTCCAGTAGGCATGGCTGAAGTGCCTTTGAGCAAGGCACCCAACCCCTAACTGCTCCCTGAGCGCCGCTGTTGTTGCAGGCAGCTCACTGCGCCGGGATTAGTGTGTGCTTCACTTCACTGTGTGCTGAGTGTGTTTTACTAATTCACGGATTGGGATAAATGCAGAGACCAAATTTCCGGGGTCAAACGGGATCAAAAGAGTATATATACTATATATACTACCCTATCTGCAACCCTGGCCACCATTTTGAGTCTTTCTTTTCCAATAGCTGAGCTACTGACAGCTCATGAGTGTCCCGCAGGGAAGCAGTCTTCCTTGTGCCAGTGTGTCTCAAATCATTTGGTGCATGCCTGCCCTAAAAACACACACACACACACACATACACACACACACACACGCACACACACACACAAACGCACACACACGCATGTGTGCACGCACGCACACAGACGCACACACACACGCATGTGCACGCACACACACACACACACACACACACACACACACACTGAACAAAGAGAGGGGGTGTTAATGTTCAGTAGCCTATAAATATGTGTTTGGCTTGGTGATGTTACTCTTGTGGCTGTCAACGGAACATGACACATCAGTGAGAGGAAATCAGGGAAGACTGCCTCATTGTCTGTTGCAGTGATGTAGTACAAGAACCATACTGTCTGTGAAAATAGCTGTCAAGGTCTAACAGCTTACTCCTCAGAAAGTGAAATGTAACTGAAGAAATGAACCATACTGGTCCTCTACATTGAAAACAGCATCGGCAGGTTTCACAAGATCTGACAGAGCAGATGACAGCTCGCTCACCTTGCACAACGCTGAAAAAATGCAGCCTGTAATTGCATCAAGATACTAATTATTTAGAAAGGGTGTCTGTAGCTCACACTTACAAAACACTTATGTAGTACACACTCCAGCACACACACACACACACACACACACACACACACACACACACACACACACACACACACACACACACAGCTCAGTGAGGAATAAAAGCAAGCACACAAGAATAGTTACTTTCATTCCATTCTTTATCATTTTGCTTAACAAATGACTTATTTAAAGTCAGCTAAAGTAAATGTAAAGTTAGCTAAGCTGTTTTCCTGATGATGTCTATTTATACCATTTCTGATCATATCTTCTCCACCCAACTGAACTACTGCCCACTCACTGACTTATTGCTTTAATTGTGCTTTTGGCCTACTTGGCACACTTCTATCTCACATGTCTATCAGCTAATGGTGTATAAGCCTCTGTGTGGATGCTGATATTTGTTGTGAAGTATTGTGTGTATGTGCCAGGTCAGTATGTGGGGCTGAGGTGAATTTCCACATGAGTGGACAAGGACGATTCTTTTCTATTCTGTCCTTACCTTGGGTCTCTCCCTCTGTCCACAGGTGTAAATTGGACATTGTGTCTTGCTGACAGTCCCCCGCTGGTTCCTTCACTATCCTGAGTCCCTACAGAGGGAGTGAGGCCCTCACCTGACCCGACGAACACTCGCTACTGCAGCGTAGCACCACCTCAGCAGGTACAGCTGCGACACCACTGGCACACACACACACACACACACACACACACACACACACACACACACACACACACACACACACACACACACACACACACACACAGCCAGACAACACCAGCACTGGCGCACTCACATACACACTGGTGCACACATACACATAATATATTGGTATGACAATCCTCAAAGCGCAAAGAATACAGAAGAAATGAAAGTTGCTGTAATCTGAATGAGAGCGTGATTGGAGAAGATATAATGCTTATTACTGAGTGATTACCAATTCAGCTCAGATTAGTGACATGAAGTGCACATCCTCAAGTCCTAATGTCAAATTTGAATGTATTCATTACCCTGTATGAAGGCACACATGTGTTTTGATTGAATATGTCCAATGTAGTCTGTATGTAGTATACTTACCCATATGCAAGTAAGGCATTCTCCTGTATGTGTCAGACTTTGTGTTGGGTGCATGCAGTCCTCCAGCAGGCCTGTGCGAGGCTGTGTTATGCTGTGTGAGTGCTGTTGAGGCTGTGTTGTGCTGTGTGAGTGCTGTTGAGGCTGTGTTGTGTTGTGTGAGTACTGTTGTGCTGTGTTGTGTTGTGTTGTGTGAGTGCTGTTGAGGCTTTGTGTTGTGTGAGTCCTGTTGAGGCTGTGTTGTGCTGTGTGAGTACTGTTGTGTTGTGTTGTGCTGTGTTGTGCTATTGAGGCTGTGTTGTGCTGTGTGAGTACTGTTGAGGCTGTGTTGTGTTGTGTGAGTGCTGTTGAGGCTGTGTTGTGTTGTGTGAGTGCTGTTGAGGCTGTGTTGTGTTGTGTGAGTGCTGTTGAGGCTGTGATGTGCTGTTGAGGCTGTGTTGTGTTGTGTGAGTGCTGTTGAGGCTGTGTTGTGTTGTGCTGTGCTGTGTTGTGTTCTGTTGAGGCTTTGATGTGCTGTTGAGGCTGTGTTGTGTTGTGTGAGTGCTGTTGAGGCTGTGTTGTGTTGTGTGAGTGCTGTTAAGGCTGTGTTGTGTTGTGTGAGTGCTGTTGAGGCTGTGTTGTGTTGTGCTGTGCTGTTAAGGCTGTGTTGTGTTGTGTGAGTGCTGTTGAGGCTGTGTTGTGTTGTGTGAGTGCTGTTGAGGCTGTGCTGTGTTGTGTGAGTGCTGTGTTGTGCTGTGTGGCTGTGTTGCTTGTGTGTGTGAGTGCTGAGGAGGCTGTGTTGTGCTGCTGTGTTGTGCTGTGCTGCTGTGTTGTGTGCTGGGTGTGACTGCTGTTGAGGCTGTGATGTGCTGTTGAGGCTGTGTTGTGCTGTGTTGTGTGAGTGCTGTTGAGGCTGTGTTGTGTTGTGTGAGTGCTGTTGAGGCTGTGATGTGCTGTTGAGGCTGTGTTGTGTTGTGTGAGTGCTGTTGAGGCTGTGCTGTGTTGTGTGAGTGCTGTTGAGGCTGTGTTGTGTTGTGTGCTGTGTTGTGTGAGTGCTGTTGAGGCTGTGTTGTGTTGTGTGAGTGCTGTTGAGGCTGTGATGTGCTGTTGAGGGCTGTGTTGTGTGAGTGCTGTTGAGGCTGTGTTGTGCTGTGCTGTGCTGTGTTGTGCTGTTAAGGCTGTGTTGTGTTGTGTGAGTGCTGTTAAGGCTGTGTTGTGTTGTGTGAGTGCTGTTGAGGCTGTGTTGTGCTGTGCTGTGCTGTGTTGTGTGAGTGCTGTTGAGGCTGTGTTGTGTTGTGTGAGTGCTGTTAAGGCTGTGTTGTGTTGTGTGAGTGCTGTTAAGGCTGTGTGTTGTGTTGAGGCTGTGTTGTGCTGTGCTGTGCTGTGTTGTGTGAGTGCTGTTGAGGCTGTGTTGTGTTGTGTGAGTGCTGTGCTGTGTTGTGTGAGTGCTGTTGAGGCTGTGTTGTGTTGTGTGAGTGCTGTTGAGGCTGTGTTGTGTTGTGTGAGTGCTGTTGAGGCTGTGTTGTGTTGTGTGAGTGCTGTTGAGGCTGTGTTGTGTTGTGTGAGTGCTGTTAAGGCTGTGTTGTGTTGTGTGAGTGCTGTTAAGGCTGTGTTGTGTTGTGTGAGTGCTGTTAAGGCTGTGTTGTGTTGTGTGAGTGCTGTTAAGGCTGTGTTGTGTTGTGTGAGTGCTGTTGAGGCTGTGTTGTGTTGTGTGAGTGCTGTTAAGGCTGTGTTGTGTTGTGTTCCCCCTGTTAAAAGGGGCTGTGTTGTGTTGTGTGGGCTGTTAAGGCTGTGCTGTGACACACACTGAGTGCTGTTGAGAGACACACACTCACGTGGGCCCGCAGAAGCACCCAAACAAAAGGCATCTAATCAGGGCACACACACACACACACACACACACTCACACACACATGCATGCACACACACACACACACACACAGCACAACCAAACGCATCTAATCAGGGCACACACACACACCTCCACACACACATGCTCACACGCACACGCGACGCGACGCGACGCCGACGCGACGCTGACGCACACACACACCCTGCCACACGCATACCGCACACACACATGAACACACATACACACACATACACACACGCACACACACATGCACGCACATACGCACACATACAAAGAGGGAAAGAGTAAGGGAGAGGGAAAGACAGAGAGAAGCACACACACTCACATGCATAGTTCTAAGCTATGCACACACCAATGAATAGTTATGCATTTGCAAAACATTCAAATCCAACAGAAATGGATGTGGATGCACACAAAAAATACACACATGTGAATGCTTGTGCACATGTACACATACACACACAGGCATGCACACACACACACACACACACACACACACGCACACACACACACACACACACACACACACACACACACACACACATACACACACGTTGGTATAAATCTCTGGTAAGGCTTTCCCCCTGTTATTACAGTACCACTGCGGCAGTCACCCCATCATCCACATCCAGACTCAGAAAGGGAGGGGGGATATTATTGCAGCCTTGCTCCATCCAGGCAGATGGGGTGGTGTTTGTGGGGGTGTGTGTGTGTGTGTGTGTGTGTGTGTGGTAGAGGCTGTGCTGCAGATCCTAATGGATGTTTACCTCCATCTGAAAGTGTGAGGAGAGGCCTATGAGTGGAGCTGCCACCCACACGCAGCAATACGGGGTGAGAGAGGCCAGCCGCTCAGAAACCCTCCACCCCCCAAACCGCCTCCGGCTGCTGCCGCCACTGCTGCAGTCGTCCAGCCAACAGCACCCAGACAAGTGTGCATGGCTATGCATGTGTTTGTGTGTGGGTGCAGGAGTGTTTGCGTGTTTGCATGTGTCTGTGTGTACAGTATATTTGATAGTGGACAGAAGAGAATGCGTGACTTCATTGGATTGATTTATTATAAGCACAGCTAGGGTCATGCCATCTGACCAGACCAAGGTCAGCTGAGGTTTTTCTACTTCTTCCCTTTGGCCATCTGTCTCTCTCTCTCTCTCTCTCTCTCTCTCTCTCTCTCTCTCTCTCTCTCTTCTCTCTGTCTCTCTCTCTCTCTCTCTCTCTGAGTCACACTCTGGCTCACAGTCTGATGAGGCACCAGTAAATGCTGCCCTGCCTAACGCTCGCCACTGAGACTTCCCCATTCTATGTGCCTTCACACAACCTTTAGACCGGACTAGCATCAATATCAGGCCCAAAGGCGGCACATATATCAGCCCCACTGTTATGCAACAGTGTATGAAGCCTGTTTCACGTCAGTTTCTCTCCCCACTCTCTCTCTCTCTCTCTCTCTCTCTCTCTCTCTCTCTCTCTCTCAACTGTGTGTGTTTGTGTGTGTAGTAAAACAAGACTGAGCCTTTGCCTCATTGTTTGGAGACAGAATGTGGAATGAAGCTGGAGTGTGCAGTTATAGAACAGACTGGGTATAATTGCATTTTGTCATAAGGAGAAAGTGGAAAGACCCAGACCGTGAACGATCCAACTTGCAATAACTGTGGGGAATACAAAAGAACCAGCAGCAAAGAACACACAGAACTGCATAATGTGACGGAATATTGATATGTATATTTTTACCACAATGTTCCATTCCACTGTACAAAGTTGTTTATAGTGGCTTATAGTGGCTACCATTTATCCTTGTTGCTCTCTGCCATTTTCTAGTTATTTCAAGTAAGTGAGTGAGAATTGGCTGTTGAGATTCTTCTGTCTGTGTGTTGCCTCATTAAACTCACCATACATGGTATGCATTGCTATTTTGGAGATAATAATTGATCATTTTAGTAACTTTTGTTATTTTTACACAAATAGTACCATTAGTATATTTATGAGACCTGCACTTGTGTTGTCTTCTGGACCACTTTAAAATGGCCAACCGCTGTGTGTACCCAGATGAGCAAAGGTTGTTCCGCATGTCATGTCACTCCTGTCCACTCCGGGGCTCCCAGGATGAGCATTGGCGGCAGCACGGCCTGGGGCTGATTGCTTACATGGCTCTGTGAATGGGGGTTTCCTACTGCTGACACTGTGGCTGTGCTGGGGTGAATTATTGAGAGGTGCAGTGGAAAAACAAACACTGAGTGTCACGTTCACCGTGGCATCCTCCTGGAGACCAGGACCTGACCAGAGAGAGAGGAGGACTCTGGGATGAGTCCAGATATGGTGGGCCATCTACATCTACCAAACCAGGTCCAGACCATGATGCATCCCAGTGTCTGTAGCCAGTGTTGTGGTGCGGTCTCTCATCCGATCTCACCACCTGTATACGCACACACTGCCTCCAGTTCTAAGGGTGTCTGAAAGATTTTTTTTTGTCAGAAAGCATCCCCAGTGCTGAGCTGCTATTGTCTGATAGGCAGGCTGATTGTCTCTCTGAGGCAGGGTGCTGGGCGGCTCTCCCTCACTGCAGAGGTCTGCTGGGGAGCACGCTGCGGCCACTCCCTCATCTCTCCCTCGGCCCCAGTGCAGGGCTGCTGTGGAGGCTGCTTTATCCCAGGGCCACGACAGGCCTGGCGCTTCCCCATGTGCCCGGGGCTCCTGTCGCTGCCATTGTCCTCCTTCAATCTGAGGGGCTGAGGGGGAAGAGATAGAGCAAGAGAGAGAGAGAGAGAGGGGAAAGAGATAGAGATAGAGCGAGAGAGAGAGGGAAAGAGATAGAGTAAGAGAGAGAGAGGGGGGGAAGAGATAGAGAAAGAGAGAGAGGGGGGGGAAGAGATAGAGCAAGAGAGAGAGAGAGGGGAAAGAGATAGAGATAGAGCAAGAGAGAGAGAGAGGGAAAGAGATAGAGCAAGAGAGAGAGAGAGAGAGGTGGTTGGAGGTTGGGGGTGAGCTCTGCAATGCAGCAGCCTCTCTCCACTCTTAGTCTGTGAGGGCAGCTATGGAGGAGGAGGAGGAGGAAGAAAGGAGAGGAAGAATAGAGGGAGGAGTGAGGAAGGAAGAAGAGGAGGAAGTGCCAGTGGTGTCACATGTACATTCTCTGTGCTTTGCCATCACCTTCCTGTGCACGGTCACACAGCCCATCACATGTTATAGTCTTTAAAGACATACAAAGGCCCTCGGAGAATCATTTGTGAAATGGGTGTAATGTTATCACTGAGAATGTTAATAGTTTTGCATGGTGCCTGATTTCAATTCACCAACAAATGCACAGCTGAGAGAGTTTTGAAAACAGCAAAAGAGCGATAGTCCTTGAGTCCTTGAGTGTCCTTTGAAGAGAGTCTGAATGAGTGGGCAGTCACAGTCACCCATTCATCTGGGGGAATAGGACTTGTCGGCACATCACAAACACCCAGCTCTAGAAGACCCACGGGTGGGCTGTTTTTTTGGGGGGTGGTGGGTAAGACGAGTGGAGGTGAAAACCCAGAGCCAGCGCCAATCTCCAGCTCCCTACATTAGCCAGTGCCAGGCAGATTTGTGCTGATTTCGGTCGACAGCCTTTGAAATTCCGGGAGAAAAAGAGCGGAAGCAGCTCTCCTGTCAGCCACAGCATCTCATCCCAGTGAGAAAAAAAAAGAAGGTCAGTGCTGTCACTTCCATCTGCAGCGGAGGCTCGCACTAACACACCACCCAGCCCCTCCACCAATCACAGGCAAGTCGGGAGAAGGGGACATTGACTTATCTGTATCAGTGTGGTGAGACGAGAGGGACGATGTTGTCGTCCTCTGACAGACGTAACCGGGGCTACTGATGAGCTCCGAGTCTGGAGTCCTCCTCCCACATTTGATATGGGCTCACTCTCTGTACTCACTTATCCACAAATGCAGTTTCACCACCTCTGCTCCGTGTGCAATTGGCTTAAATCAAATTGTCAGATTCAAAGTGTGAATGGTGAGTGCATTATAGTAACTACTTTGTATCTGATCTGATGTGGTAGCTGTGTCTAGTTTATGGCTGTCATCCTAAATCATATAGATTTAAACAACAAGAGCTGTTGGCTCTGACTTTGACTGATGTGTCTATCCTTTCAGGCCATCTCAAGTAAACTGAGTATCTGAGGTCACTGAGTAACTAAATAAAGCCAAAGGCCCTGTCCTGTGAGAACAGAGTGGCCAGCCTTGTCCTGAATGTCCTAAAAGGCCAGGACTAACAGAGCCCTCACGGGTTCGTACGTGGCCTCCCGACCTTTCATCACTTCTGCCCGTCAGCCCCACCCACACTCCCCTCTTCTCTGTGCTCTGATTGGTCATTTCTTCTTCGGAGGAACCTGGAGGCAGGTTGGCATCTTGGGGGATTTTTTTTTTTGGCTCCCACAATGCACCACACACACTGAGATTCTGGCCAGCACTCGGGGAGGCGTGATGATCAACCCAGTTTCTGAGGGTGTACTTTCTTTTCCAGGGAAGGGGGGAGTGTGTGTGTGTGTGTGTGTGTGTATGTGAGTGGACTAATGTCTCTCTCTGTGTGTGTGTGTGTGTGTGTGTGTGTGTGTGTGTGTGTGCGTGTGTGTGTGTGTGGGTGTGTGTGTGAGTGGACTGATGTGTGTGTGTCTGTGTGTCTCTGTTTGTGTGTGCATATGTGAGTGGACTGAAGTGTGTATGGAGGGGGGTGCTGCTGAAGGCCCCTGAAGGTCCCCAGTCCCATCCCGGTGATGGAGCTCCCCCCATGCAGAAGGCTCAGACAGGCCCCCCTCTCCCCTGCAGTGTCATGGTACGGGAGGCTAATAGGAGGAGACAGCCTGTCATTTGCACATGCTTGTGGCCCTGTCCTTACACTGGCTTCTGCTCTGGCTGAGCTAATGGAACCGAAAGTAATTTTGCCCATCCACAGAGGAGGCAGAATAACAATAGAAAAAAAAGCACACACATCGTCCAGACACGGGGGCTTAAAAAAAACTTTTCTATTCTTTCTGGCATAATGGCCCTTTTGTTGAGTGTCTGAGGTAGATTTGGAAGGAAGGGGATGTTTTGCTGTTCAGTTTGTTGTCTAGCACTGGATACTTGTTGGAGCGTGACTTGCTAATTCTAGAGGAGAGTTGGAGAGTGTTAATATGGGGTGCGTGTGACGTGGCTGACGTCTGAGTAGAGTGTAGGCGGGAGGACAGGAGAAGAGAGGAGGAGCGGAGAGGAGAGGAGAGGAGAGCGCTCTCTTGAAAGGCCCCCACCGCTGTCATCCGCCATCTCCTCTCAGACCCACGCCTTGCTTCGGATGGGGGAGAAGGTTGCCATGCCAACAAGGCCTCTCTTATCACTGAAGTTGTCTACTTCTCAGAGCAGTGCCATCCTTAAATGGGCGTGTATGAGTGGTGGCAGTTGTGTTCGCTCTCTTTTTGAAACTGATAGCCTCTCATTCCAAAGCCTCTTAGTGTTTCTATTTGTGGTATTTTCTTTTGTCTGGCACAGACATTAACGTTTATGTCCATCACTTTCCACCCTTCGATGTGGTCGACTCCCGTGGGACTGCGCTTGTGCCCAGTCCTGGTGGCCCCTGCAGCCAGGCTTTGACACATCCGCTCTGGAGACAGAGTCAGCAGTCAGGCGGCCCTTAACGTTGGCTCCACGCCCAGGTGTAAGGCAACCCTCTCCAGCCCCAGACACAACACACACACACACACACACACACACACACACACACACACACACACACACACACACACATTCAACTCCCCATTCAACCTTCACCTGCCTCTGCCAATGGACTGGAGTTCAACAGAGGCCCACCAGGGGGTGTAGTTTGGCCAGATGGGTCCCTCTCTCTCTCTCTCCCCCTCGGCTGGTCACAGCACGCCTCGTCAGCTCGGCGGGCGCTCGGCTTGGCTCCGGGACTATCCCGCTCTGCAAGGCTGTGCTCCTGGTGCTCAGCGCCCGGCGGCCAGCCCTGTGTGTATGTTTGTGGTCAGGCCTGGAGGTCTGCCTCAGAGATGCTGAATGTGACCTTGATGGCAGACTTCAGCTGCTGGCGCCTAGAGGGGTAGAACAGGGAAGAGACAGAGGGAGGAGAGAGAGAGAGAGAAAGAGAAAGAAAGAGGGAGAGAGAGAGAGAGAGGGGAGAGAAAGAGAGAGAGAGAGAGAGAGAGAGATAGGTCCTATTTTACAGCTTGTCTAATAACAGGAGTGGATATATTAGGGCAAGCCTTCTTAGGGAGCGGCTGGTCAGGGCCTCTTATAAATAAACAGAGGCTTGATTCCCAGGTTGAGATTTATCGGTGCACTGCGGTGAGAGGCTGTTTCTTTACGACCCTGAAGGGACACGGGGAGACACTGCAGCAGAATAGGGCCCTTTGTGTGGGAGACGTCTTACAAATGATGATTCCAGGAACGGCCGCGTGCACTTAGGGCCTCGTCACTGATCTGAGGACAGATTTTATGAAGGGTGATTAATACACATGTATTTAGTGTGCTGCACAAAGTGAATATGAGGGTGGATATAAATGATAGGCTGGTAATTTGTTCTCCTGACTCCTTGTTCTCCAGCTCCCTCCCCACTGACAGGCACACCACACACACCACCCTCCTCATGCCACTGCTACTGGGTGCTTGAATGTTGTGACTCAGCGTCGCCATCTTAGGCTGTTCGCTATTGAATTGTCTCTTCTCTGTGTGTGTGTGTGTGTGTGTGTGTGTGTGTGTGTGTGTGTGTGTGTGTGTGTGTGTGTGCGTTTGCACGTTTGTGTGCGTTTGTGTATGCATGCTATATGAAAATCCTTTGGCACAAAGACAATGGTGAATCAGTGTAATCAAGTCCATTGAGCACTTTATGTAACACCCTCTACTTCCGTCATTGCTGGAATGCTCTTTTTTAGGTGAAGGACATGCTGAGCTGTATAAGGCAGTCAAACTCTGAAGCCTGCATGCACCAAGGCTTTTCTGGTTGCTAACTTCAATTTCTCTCTCCATCTCTCCCTATCCCACCTTGCCATTTTTTTCTTTAAAAAATCCTCCTCATAACTTCATTCCCAGACAATCTTCTAGTATAAATATCATAGCTTAATAAGCTTCTTTTATTGATGCCCTAGCATAACTGCTGTGTATACTGCACCGATCGATCAGGAAGGCGATGCTGTTAAATAGGATTGATCACTTTCACTTCAAACACTTCAGAAGAAAATGGTGCCTTGGCAAACACCAAATGAATTCATAATGAAGGCCTTATTTGCCTGTTTGTTTGCCATGAGGGCCTGAGTTAGGAATGGAAGTCTAGTGTCCAGCATTGGTCCCACCCCAAATGTTAAAAGTTGCAATTGGTGAATAAACTCTTTTGAGAGGTGGATAAACTCTGATAAGAGTTGGATAAACTCTATTTCTGAAATTTCAGAGGTGGATAAACTGTGTTTACTTGCATTTAACCTCCACTACAACCCTGTGTGTGTGTGTGTGTGTGTGTGTGTGTGTGGTGGGGAAAACGTTCAGGCAGAAATGACTTTGGGGGGTTTTGGATGTGTCTCAGTGAAGTGGCACCATCCTGATCAAAGAGAAATCTGAGCACAGGGGAGCCTCTCCATCTGTAGCAATGAAAAACGATTTGATCTCCGCTCACAGCCATGCTTGTCTCCGTCTAGTGCACACACACACACGACCTCGTCCTACATCCCTCAGAGAGACAGAGTGAGAGAGAGAGAGAGAGAGAGGGAGTGGGAGATAGAGAAAAATAAAGGAAGATGGAGAGAGAAGGAAAGTAATTAAGAAATCGCCCGCGTCTCTAATGGCGGCTGTGGCAGGAGCGCGTGGCTTCAGTGAGCCTGTGAGAGGCCACACCAGCCTTCCAGACGCTCTGCCCAGTGACGGAGGACAAACGAGATGTACGGGCCTGCTTTTCTTTCCTTTCCTTTTCTCTTTTGTTCTCTTCTCATCTTATGCATGCCAGCACTCCAAAAGGCCATTCCATTAATGTGCTCACCCCCTCCCCCCTTACCCCCACCCTGTCTCTTCAACTCCCCTCTTCTCTCTTCTCTTCTCTCTTCACTCCTGTCCTTTATTCTTTTTCTTCTCTCCTCTGCTGTGCCCTGTCTCTATCCTTGACCTAAGTCTGCTCCCCTGTCCTCTCTTCTCTACTCTTCTCTTCTCTTCTCTTTTCTTCTCTACTGAATTCCCCCTCTCCCACCTTCTCATATCCTCCTCTTAACTCATCTTGTCTCCTGCACTCTTTTCTCTTGGAATCCTTTTTTCTCTCCTCTAATTTCCTTCCCTCTCCTCTCCTGCTGAAAGCTCCCTCTGTCATTGGCAGAGAATATTTATTGCAGGTGCTTAAGTTTGTCCCTCATGACTCTCCGTCTCTGCATCAGACTAAGAGTCCATATCAAGGAGACGGAGCCTCTCTGTTACTGTCAGCTCAGCTTGTGAGGGTGGCTTCATGAGTAAACGCAGAGTACGGCAGCATTTCTCTGTGTGTTTCACATGATGAAATACTTGCTCCCTAAAGTCAGTTTGTTATGCATCGAAAGAGCGTTTAATCAAAGTGCACAAATGCGTATATGTCAGCACGGACTCTGAAGAGCAAATGCTTTAGGAGAAGCTGTTGACGGTACAGAGGGAGCATACTGGAGCTCTCTATCATACTGTGGAGGCCTGTGTGCCTGTGCTGGCCGTGCTGGCCGTGTTCCATGCGGGAGGCTCTTTGGCTCTGTGTGTGCAGCCTGCACTTCAGTTCAGCTCACTGGCTCTGATGCACAGGCTCTCACCAGAGAGAGATCGATAGAGAAAGGATGCAGGGGGCTGTGGAGCTATTCTACTCCTCACAAAGATGGACACTCTCGATGCCCGCGTTGCACTTAACTTCCCCTCTCTTTCTTTCTCTCTCTCTCTTTCTCCCTGTTCCACTCTCACTTAGTCACACACACACACACACACACACACACACACACACACTCACACACCCACACACACACACACACACACACACACACACACACACACACACACACTCATCCACACTTGCACACACAGCGAAGCTGACATGTGAGAGGTGTGAGTGCTTGTGGTGAATATAAATGATAAGCGCTGTCATCCCCTCTCAGTATCTCCACTTAGGCCATTTAATTCTGGGTGTGTGCAGCTCCCCCCGATCGTCTCCGGTGTCTGATCAAGCCTCATCATGTGACCCCATTAAGGCCCCTCGCACCTCTCAAGGCCTCTCAGGCTGCTGCCGGCTGATTGCATTAGCCTCAATCTCATTTGCACATGTCTGTTAGCTAACTCAGGGATTCCCAAACTTTTCCACGACAAGGCCTTTTCCACTAGGTTTTGGCCAAGGACCCCCTTGATGTTTTATTAATTAAACCCATTGACAATACTACGGCAAATGTAAAAATACATTAAGCTAATCTAATAATTATTATGACCGCCGCGCAGCGAAGCAGCGGTCATATAGGTTTAGTCAGATTTTTTTTTTTTTTTTTTTTTTTTTTTTCTTTTTCGCATGCCCAAATTTCCGATCAATGAGTCCCGGGACACTGAAAGACCGGGGTACACAAAACTTGGTGGGCATGTACCCCCACATGGATAGCATGGAACCGTCATTCTTCGTTTTGATCTGTAGCCCTCCCCCTCTGGACTGGACCCCCCGAAAGGAGGGTAGGGCAGACACAGTTCTCTGTGAATATCTTAAGAACTGTAGGGCCTAGGATGACCAATTTTTCCGTTATGTTTGCCTCCAGGGGTCATGTTAACCCATTCCATGTGCACACATGTGCATAAACAGATACACACGCACATACATACATTTACAGTAATCATAATTATGACACATACTCACACAGTAGACATATGCGCATGCATGCACATGCACATGCACAAACACACATCGCGAGGCAAACACACAAGCACGCACACACACACACACACACACACCCACACACATAAACACAAATTTGTACACGCACACATGCACACAATTCAAGAATTTTTCCCGTCATCTACTCCCTGAATTTTTGGTCATTGATATCCGGGACACCGAACCACCGGGGTACATGAAATTTGGTGGGTATGTAGCCCCACTAGACTTTTACGGAAAGATTTCATTTAGTCCCGGGGACCACCACCACCCCCACCCCCACCCCGTGCTGGGCCCCTGAACCATAAAAAAAAAAAACAGTTTTTCCTAAATAACTACCTGAACCGTGGCACTGAGGATGAAGAATCTTTTATGGTATGTTGGTCTCAAGGGCCCACATCAACCTGGCTCATAATCACTCATTTGTGATTTGCACCCCCACCCCCCGGTAAAAAATGAAAATGCAATATTATTCTGCTTTAATCGCCCCTATCTTCAGTTAAGATGTTCAGAACTGCACCAAATTTTTATGTGTATGATTGACCTGGCATTCTCTGAGGGTATGCCAAGTTTAAGTAGAATTTCATCCATGGGGGTCTAAAAAAATTAGGTTATGTGTACATTTAGTGACTGTACACTCATTGGCCTGTACACACACAGGCACCCACATACTATCGGTATTAGAACGGCCGATACATAATTACAAATTCAGTAGGATTAAAAGAAAGCCAAAATAAATATTCATCATCATCATGGCTGCATTTTCAGTATTGGCGATAAGTAGTCGTTTGTCCACTAGATGGCGATCGTTGCAGTGAGGCGTAATTTTGTTGGAAGTTAAAAGTGGGTTGGAAAAACAATGGGACGCTTCCTACAAGGACTGTAATTTACATAGCTATAGCATATAATAAGGATAGGGGCGATGTTCACATGAAGTGTAATTCCCATTTCTTCTTGAAGCCGAAATAAATCTGAGGATGTTTATCGGACATGCTTGGTTTTACTGCAGGTACGTTAATCTTGTAATATCAGTAAGGACCTAGGTAATGTTACCGTTAAGCGTTGGTTAAGTGATGGAGGCATTTGATTGATTGCATTTGTAGAAAACTATAAATGCGGTTATACCAAGCAAATGTATAGCAGCACTGTTTGTATCTTTCGACTGTCATGTATTGCGTGCTACAAAATTATTCTGTGCAATGGAAGATTTACCAACGTTACACCGGTCTGATACAGTTTTGCCTATACATCGCGTGAGACTGAGGCGCCTGTTTTTTTTTGTTTTTAAGTGCGTGCAGGGTGTGAGAGGGGAATCGATGTGCTTTGATTCCAGCTTGGTAGTTGTAGTCTGTGAAATTAACTGTAAAAAAGCCATTGGTTTCACGTGACAATTTATGTGTGGAAGTATCCAAACAATGTCACCTTCATTTTTCATTATGGCTGCTTTAGCAAAACACCTTAAGCTACTGTGTAGTGGGTCCCATTTAGAAGTGGCTACTTCATTGCACCAAATTTTATGTGTATGATTGACCTGGCTTTCCTTGACTCATGGAGCTAGTGCGTGAATGTTATTACAACTTTTCGATACATAATTACAAATTCAGTAGGATTAAAAAAGCCAAAATAAATATTCATCCATCATCGATATGGCAGTTTAAGTCCGCTTGATACTGTAAGGCGTAAAGTCCATTGGTTTCCAAAGGAGATTTTATTTGTGCTTGGTTTTACTGCCAGCATAGCCTATTGACAATTTATGTTGTAAATAGGCCTACCTTATAATCCTAGCTTGAGAGGGAAGCTAACAGCTTTCTATTAGGATCTAGTTTGTTAGTTACCGTTTTGTCATAACTCCCTGATGCATTTTTGCATTTAGAATAGCCAGCAATTTATGTTGTAAATGTATATCTCAATCGAAAAATTAAACAATATCGGTGCCTATGGACTAGGCTGGGTGAACCCAGCCTGATCTGCCCGCTATTTATTTTTGATTTCTTAAAAGATTGAGCTTGGTCTGATGAAAGCCAGACTAGCCATGGACCTCAGTTACACAATGCAAGGGAACATGAATCAGCCTATATTTGCTAACAATAACGGACAATAGCTCTTCAACTTTGGCCCGTTAAAATGTGTATGAACAGTCTAGCGACGCATTTCATCAAGGCCCATTTGGACATGTCAGTTATTTGCACCACTGGTTAGATGTAAAACAGCATTTCGTTTCAGACTACTGTTACTTAATTTGTGCATTAACAATAACGTTTCAGACTACTGTTACTTAATTTGTGCATTGACAATAAAGTATTACATGAACTAAAGATGACTAAAATCTTATGTAGAAGAAGACACATCCATCCATCCAAAATGACCTTTGTTTTTGATAGCTGTTGAAAACGGCATGGAACTGACAGAGATGTTTTTGTTTATAAATACATAAAAAATAAATAAATAAATAAATAAAATTATGCTGATACCTTTTGCTTTTCCCAAATACAATGTAGCCTACAGGTGTAAGTGACCTTTCATCAATCCAGTTGCAATGGATGAACTGTGATGAACTGCCCTACTTGTGATTGTTTAGAGATTTTAAAGGTTTTATAACAATGCTACATCTTCTTTGGCTATTCTACAATCTATTCACCTTTTCAGCACCAGTAGGCTACTTTCTGTGCAGCCGCACACACACACTCAGGCATGCCAAACAAGCATACACAAAAGTTTCAAGAGTGGGGGATGGAGTAAAATATGGAGACAAATTGAAGTGTGATTTATTTTCGCGGAACGGATGTCCAGGACTGAGCGGCGGTCATATTTTGTACCGCTATGCGGTACATCTAGTTTTTCCCTCCAACTTGCTGAGGCCCCCCTGGCACCCCCTCGCGGCCCCCTAGGGGGCCCTGGCCCCCACTTTGAAAAACACTGCGCTCACTGACCAGGACCTTCTTCTCTCTCTCTCTCTCTCTCTCTCTCTCTGTCTCTCTCTCTCTCCAGCAGTAAGGAGTGACCCCTTCCCCTCTGGTCCCAATGGCAGACGGTCGGCAACCCGATGACAGCGCCCCACAGTGGGCTTCCCCAGGAGGGGCCCAGGGCCCCCCGGCCTCTGCTGCTCACGGGGAGAACGGCTTCTCCCCCTCCTACCGGGCGTGCCAGCCCGGAGGTCCCAAGGAGAACGGCTTCAACGGCGACCTGTCCTCTGGACATGCAGTCACGGCAGGTGAGCCAGTCTAACCCCTGCGCCTGGAATGTCAGTGCTGCAATGCTGCAGTTACTGCATGGAGCAAGACGCTCCACTGTTGTGATTTTAAACTGTCCTTTTAGGGGGGATGTGTATGGCATAACAGTGTCATAAAATGAGTAGAAATGATAATTTCCAAGTTTGGTATGCTTTTTAAAAGTGAATGCTTATTAGCATGCTGTGTGGCCTGACAATATAGAAAAAAAAAGCCCATGAATGTAATTCAGGAGGTGTGGTTGCTGCACAATGTGTGAAATTCAATGTTATGTAATGGAAGCAGTTCTTTATGTAGTGGCCCGTAGATAACCCCTTTAACTCATATGCTGTACCTGCATTACGGAGCCTGTGCTCTGCTAAGCTATGCCTGTAGCTCATAGCTCATTTTCATTAAAACAGGTCAGAGGTCAGCTCACAATGATGCGACTGTGACACATTGACAAACTGCGTGCTGCTGGAACTGCAGACATGTGGAGGGGTGAACAGCGGCGGTTTCAGCGCAGATCCATAAAAGCTGCGCTGCGTCCCCTCGATGCTCGCGGTTCGCCTCTCCGTAATGAACCAATATGATGGATCATCCGCAAGGAAGCATTCATACTGCTGTGCACAGCCAGTTTGTCTTAATGCATTGCCATGATGGTGAGGGGCTCCATTAGCCTGAGAATAAATGAAGGAGAAGCTCTGATTGTCCCTGTTTGCCCTGGCCACGTGCCCATCGCATCATATTCCATACAGCGGAACTGGGATTAGGCCTGTGGCACTTTTTGTTAGTTAGTCACAGAGTTGAATGGGCCATTGGGGGTCCTGTCAGGCCTCAAAAGACAGGCATCGCTGGTGCTGCTGCCCAGGGGAAGCTGGCTAATGTGGCCACCCTGCCGAAATGAGACGGGGCTCACTCGTGAGCACGGGTGGGAGAGGGAGGTGGCGCGTTCTTTTCATGTCACCAAAAAATAGCGAGGTGAAGGCAAAAAGATTGCAGGATGTTGAACAAAAAGTGCGGCGGGAAGAAAAAAGGGAAGAAGGAAATTGTAGGGGAGATGCTGCCATGGCAACGAGGGCCGAGAGGATGTAAGTGCTGAGCGCTGGCTGGCTTTTGTGCTCTCGGGGAAGTGGTGGTGGAGGAGGAGGTGGCAGGATACACACCCTTAATTGCTTTGGTGGTAATGATGGTGTATGAAGTAGTGCTGAGATGTACGCCCACACAGCAGGAGTCAACATGACACATATGCACACACACACACACACACAAACACACACACGTGTGTGTGTAAGCACTCCACTTAATGTGCACAAACTAAGTGATTAACAGACAAACACAAGCTTACATGCAGACATACATGTTTTCTGTGTTGTCTTTGTGACTTGATTTGATCTGACAGACAGACTAAACAAATACACACACACACACACACACACACACACACACACACACACACACACACACACACACACACACGCTCCTGTGCAAAACCTATTCATAAATAGTGCTTACTAAGGCCTTTATCCCTCCCTACCTCCTAGTTAATGCTGGCAGAATGGTGCAATATCCACTGCCTAATAGAGTAAACCACAAGGGAGGAAAAACAAACATCCAAAAAGAGTGTTTCACAAACACCAGCTCGTGTCTAGCCCTCCCAGCTAAGGCTCCCAGTAGACCACAGAGCTTTTAATTACCAACCCCTGCAAAATTAGAGTTAACTAGTCCAAGAGTTTTTTTTTTTCATGGCTGGAGATAGATGTGAAGGATTCTCTGGTTACAAAGGATTGTTTTGTTGTGGACCATCAGCCTGGGGTGGTTGAGCGAATTGTTCCTGTCGGAATTATTCTGTGGAAGAGAGAACGGACAGATGGAAAGACGAGTAGAAGGACGGATGTTGGGATGAGAGAACAACAGCTCACTGATGACATGGGTGGGGGTGGTTTGGGGGAACAGAACGCAGCGTGTCCTGTCAGGGTCTTCCCTTCATCTTCATCCCGTCCCTCCTCTTCCTCACTCCTCTCAGCTGGCTCCTGCAGAGCCTGTGCCTGTGCAGCTGTGTGAGGGAGTGATGGCTCAGTAACGAGGCTCGCCTAGCAGCAGGGAGCCCACACTGGCCCAGGCTCAGCACACACATCTCCACTGGATACGCCTGGTCACTACCCCCACCACAAGCCTGCCCGCTGCCACACTCCCTCATGGCTTTATCAAAATGTATGGAGGCCTTTCCATGGGGAGTCTCTGCCCAGATCTACACTGTCCATCTACATCTGGTCAGTTGTAGCTATTGTTAATGACCCAATGAGTGACAGACATCAGCAAGGGAGTCTGGACCTTATTATAATCTAAACAGAGTTTCCATTTCTACATTACAATTATTTCCTAGTCTAACTGGTACTTTGCTTAGTCATTGTGGTCCACCTTTCCTTTTTTGGGAAAGGCAGTATATTAATGTCACTTGACTTCTAGCAATTTCTGCCTCGCGTGTAACTCATCGCGGCTCTCCCTTGTCAGGCACATAAATACTTAATACGGCGCGGAGCGGAGCAGCCCAGCCAGGCAGAAAGCAGTGCAGCATGAGCTGGTGGCAGTGAGTGATGTTCCTGGAGCACGCGGTGGCAGCTAATGCCTCTAATGTTGTTCTGTGGTGAGAAGTGCGGCTCATTCCCAGGCTCCGCTCATTAACGTCGGCTCTTCCAGGAGCCGTCGCCTTCAAAAAAATAAAGCAAAAAAAGCAAAAGGAGAATCCCAGTCCATTCCTCTCATTCATAACCCCATGAATAATTGATAGACTTGTGTGCTATGAGGTCTCATATCGCGTCGGGAGCTCTCGAGACACTTGGGGAACGCTGAGCCGTATCACCGTCAGCTCAGTGTTTTTTTTTACCGTGTGCCGCGCTTCTCTCAGAGGCGTCCCAAGGCGACCGGGTTCTTGACCTGGTGGTGGCAGCGGAAATCTCCCTGGCTTTTCTGGCAGTGTGAAGCTGTGATTTCTGAGGGCAGGGCCCTTGGCAGGGGAGGGTCGGTGTTGGGGTTTAGGGGGTTGGCCTGGGCACTCCAGATGCCTGAGAGCCATTCAAGCAAGAAATTGGCTTTCCTGATGTTGCTTTATATGAGGAGAAAGAGATAAGTGTGGGAGGGGGATTAAAAAAGGGGGAATAAAGAAGTTGAGGAGGAGAGGAGGAGAGGAGGAGGGGAGTGGCGGGTTGCGACAGCTGCTCTAGAGGGTTACGGTGACGAATGCAGATGGGGCTGGACTGGTGAACAACCTCCACTGGGTCGGAGACAATGTCAGAATATTGAAGTGTTTTTCCCCGTACAGCAGAGTCACTGGATCCTCAGGATGTTTTCAGCTGTCGTCATTGCCCTCCACACACACACACACACACACACACACACACACACACACACACACACACACACACACACACACACACACACACACACACACACACACCTGTGATATGGGCACATGGCTTTGCACTTAAATAAGGAAAGCACACACCTGGATTAGTTGCTGTGTGTGTGAGAGAGAGCTGTAAGTTAAGCCTAGAAGAGTTTGTGAAGTCTGTGACGTAAAAGTGGGCGAGCCAGCAGACATTTGAGTAACAGGACGTAGCATAGCCCTGTATAGCTGGTTTAAAGCTTGCGCTTGTTCTTGTAGCTTTAAGCATGGTAAGCCTCCATCCCAAAGCCTCTGTGCAGTGCCTGTACAGCATGCTGGGAGCCCTTTGAAATGGGGCTGAGGTGGCGTGTTGCTGTGGCAACAGCTCGGCACTTCATGGCAAAAGGAGTTTTGGCACAGGGCTCCTGTCGACCAGCTCCCCTCCTCTTCATAGCAACCAGCAACCTGTCTCCTCCTTTTTTTCACACACACACACACACATACACACACACAGACACACACACACACAAACACAGACACACTCACACAGACAGACACTTAGACACCCACCCTGTGGTACACAATTGCCTCCGGCAGACAAACAACCAGACACGACTTTTGGGCAGTGCGGATCGGCAGTCGTTTTCCTCAGCTGGCACCTTTGTGCCCAGAGATATTTCAGCGATGTCATGTCGGTCTGTTGAGACACACTTCACAGGGTAGCTGGCTGACCGCCACATGCTCTTCAGCATCCCCATCTCCTGGGAGAGTGGACTGGTGAGGTAAGCTGCATGGTTTTTAGGGACAAAGCCTGTCCACTCAGTTGACCACCATGTAGCCTGTGGTGACTCAGGTAACCACCATGTATCTGTTAGGTGACTGTGAAGGTTGTCTTTGTAAGCAGTCGTACTTTGTTGTTGATGTTATAACTGCACAGTTACAGAAATGAGAAATGGATCTTGAAATGAAACTGTTAAGTTGACATTGTTGGGAGTGAGAAGACTCAGAATGTTATGCTTAAGTGACCTTGTTAGTCTGTGACGTCTGTATGCATGAGCAGAGTGAGTGGAGGAGGGTGCGCTGATGTTTTGAGGACGTGAGTCGTTTGCCTGTCTGAAAGCGGCGTCTTTTTAGCAGGCGAGGCATGGCTCATCCTGGGCTGTAGAAAGGAGGAAGGGGGGGGGTGGTGGTTGGGTTGCTCAGCATTGGGGCGACACTCTGTTCTGTCCGCTAGAGACAAAAGACATTGACAAACAGTTTGGCCCTTCCAGACATGGCCCTTCCAGAGTGATATAATGGAGTTGTCGGAGGAAGTCACAGAGACACATCCATGCTGCCAAGAGGACAAAGAGGACGAGCGTTGAGCCTCGCTCTACTAGCGGTGTTTCTCTAGCTGCTTACTCTATCCTCTTATCTGCTGGGAGGAATATGAGACGAAATTGTGGTGGCTAAATTGTGGAGTGTTCTTCTGGTACCTTCCATGTCCTCCACTCAGAGCTTTAGGTCAGACACTTTTAAAGAGCAGCCCTGAATAGACTAGTGTGCTAGCAGAGGGCTGGATGAATCAATATGAAATCTGACAGAGGGAATGGATGGCTCTAATTTAGCGGTACCTTAAAGCTGGAACACCTCAGACCCTCACAGTATGGGAAGTGCTTTATTTTATAATGCGCTCATCCCCGGTGGCCGGAGAGAGATGAGGTGGCGGATGTGTGCAGCGAGTCGTGCACTGCGGGAGACTACAGAGACCCTCCTCCCCATCTGGATGATGAGGTCAAGTCAGGTTTGGTGTGATTTGGGGTGTGAGTGTTCCAGCAGAATGCCCCTTTCCTGTGTGTGTGTGTGTGTGTGTGTGTGTGTGTGTGTGTGGTCATGCATGCATGCGCATGTGTAAATGTGTGTGTGGGTGTACACCAAGTGGGTGGAAGCTGCTGTGCCTGAGAGAGCCTGAAAGCACAATAACAAGAGAGCCACATGACTAATCCTTGTCAAATGGCGCACACGCACACCACTGAGTAGGAGGAAACTGCTCCACCACTCTCCAGCCATCACGGCTCTCTTTCTGTGAGCCACTGGCACAGGTGTGGAGCGAACACACACACACACACACACACACACACACACACACACACACACACACACACACACACTAACAGCACAAACACACACACGCACGTCTTTCTCCTCTCCTGTCCTTACCCATGTGTGATGTCCTCTGTCATCAAGTGACTGTGTGGATGTTACATCACATGAACTGAAGACATCAGATCCGAATAAAACCCTTATGACCTTCACCTTATCCTTGACCACATCAGTCAGCACAGTGGCACTATCTTTAGCAGTACAGCAGGGATTTTGAGAGCTGCTCTGATACTACATGTCTGATTACAGTAACTTGAAAACTCTGGTACATAAGATGTTTCAAGGTTAGCGTGTCACA
Organism: Alosa alosa; assembly: GCF_017589495.1. Lineage (NCBI taxonomy): Eukaryota > Metazoa > Chordata > Actinopteri > Clupeiformes > Clupeidae > Alosa > Alosa alosa. The sequence continues at coordinate 22,304,706 of NC_063191.1, forward strand.
TGTAGGATCCTGGTACTAACATTCATTGAGAGTAGGTAGTATATTGAAAGCTATTGTTGAGGCTGAAGTTTCATGATTTTTATTTGGTTATTGTTGATGTTGATGTAATGTGCTCTCTATTCTCACCTTCAGAATTCCACACTGCTTATTACCTCTAGTTAAGAAATGGTTCATGGTAACCAAAAATATTAGCAAACTTCTGTGCAAGGTTTTATATTTTCTCAAATTTGCTGTAAAGTTTTTTTCCCCCAAAGCCATTTCTGAAAACTGACTCCAGTTAACGGTTGCGGGTAATTGCACTCTGAGATCCACTCAGAGTAATAGAGCTTATTTTTATACTTAACAAGGAAGGTTTAGAGGTGAACCTCAATTAACTGAAGTGGTATTGGTCTCCCTGGTGTTTTAGCTGTCACCCTGTTCAGATGTCATTTCCATGATGACTATATCTGTTCCTAAAGTACAGATCTATTAATGTCTTTTCTGATTTAACATTGAGGCAAAGATTTTGAATAACAGTTAAATATTTAATTACAGTAAAAAGTTTAAAATAGACTTTGATAAGACATCTGAAAAATGGGATTTGTCAGTATATTGTGTGCTAATGAATCATCCTTGAATGTAGGTTTTTAGGGAAGAAGTGTTAATGTAGGTGTGTGTGTGTGTGTGTGTGTGTGTGTGTGTTTACAGAACAAGTGTCAGCACGGATTGTGCAGGAGGTGACAGCTGAGGCGGTGGCAGTGCTGAAGGGAGAGCAGGAGCTTCATCCAGGCAGTGCCGTCAGGATTCCCTCAGGTAGGTCCACCGCACCTCACCGCACCGCACCCCTGTCCCTGTGTAACAGGCCCTTTAGCTGCGCTGCCAAATCTGCCTTGCCTCAGGTCCATCACTCTCTACACTGGATTTATTAAATAGTTGTGTTGTCTGAAACATTATAGACTGTGCTAGCCTGTCTCATTGAGAAGTGGTGGCGCTAGCCAGGCTAAGACTGTGCTAGCCTGTCTCATTGAGAAGTGGTGGCGCTAGCCAGGCTAAGACTGTGCTTGCCATGCAGTGCAACATGTGTGAAGCTGTAATAGACACAAGTATTGCATTACCTGCAAAGGTTTTGTGTGTTTTTCACTGTGTGTGTTTGTGTGTGTGTGTGCGTGTGTGTGTGTGTGTGTGTGTGTGTGTGTGTGTGTATGCGTGTGTATGCCTATGAGGTGTTAATGTTGTTGAATCGCCCAATCACTAAGATCACTTGCGTGCATCTGTATGTTCTTTATAGCCTGAGCACCAATGAGGTTTTTAAAAGCACTGAAGCTGACCAATGATTACCTGCAGAGAACAATCTGGCTAATTTGCTTTCATAGATTTACATATCTTCTTGTAGAAAACACTTTTATCCAAAGTCTTGGAAGAGTTGGGTCTTTAAGAGCCTCTTAAACTCTCTGGTAACACTTAGTAAGTCGTTCCACCATCGGGGCACTACAAGGGAAAATAGTCTGAATTGCCGTGTGTAGGGGCGACAGTTTCAGATGATGTTTCTTGGAGAAACCTTGCAGCCGAAGGGTAACAGAAAACACCACATACTAAACCGTGTGTCCTGATACTTTGATAGAGTATGATGTGCAGGGGGTGGACGTGTGAAGGATGCTGCAGGCTCAGAGGGTCGGGCTCACCCCTTCCTCCGTGTCTGGGCACGAGCGCTGCGGCTGCAGAGGGCTCTTCTCTTCTCTTCTCTTCTCTTCTCTTCTCTTCTCTTCTCTTCTCCTCTCTTCTCTGCTCTTACTGAGATCCGCTCTGACAGCTGTTGGCTCCCTGCACCTCTCCCCAGCCCCATGCCCTATGCCCAGCCCCAGCCCCAGCCCCATGCTCTATGCCCAGCCCCATGCTCTATGCCCTATGCCCAGCCCCATGCTCTATGCCCAGCCCCATGCTCTATGCCCAGCCCCATGCTCTATGCCCAGCCCCAGCCCCATGCTCTATGCCCAGCCCCATGCTCTATGCCCAGCCCCAGCCCCATGCCCTATGCCCAGCCCCATGCTCTATGCCCAGCCCCAGCCCCATGCCCTATGCCCAGCCCCATGCTCTATGCCCAGCCCCAGCCCCATGCTCTATGCCCAGCCCCAGCCCCATGCTCTATGCCCAGCCCCATGCTCTATGCTCTATGCCCAGCCCCATGCTCTATGCCAGCATCAGAAAGACGCCACTCTGTTAGCCCTCTTTCTCCTTTGTCAGCCATTGGGTTGTGTGATGGATTTTGTGTGTGTGTGCCTAGATTGTGGCTGCATGCCACTGTGCCATGTTGTTTACGCTTCAGCTAAAATTATGAGTTTCAAGTTATTTTCTCCGCTTGACTTCCCACTTTTTTATTGCTTGTTAGAATGGTTGTTTGGTGGTCATGTCTCTGCGTCATGTTTTCAAACAGGGCTTCCATTTCAAGTGTAAGCACAGTAAATATATGTTTATATGCAGCAAACATTCAATGAATGCCAACTGTCAGAAAGCCCTCAATTTATAATATGGAGATACGGGCTTATTGTGGATTTAAATGACATATAACCAAGTTTTTAGCTGAAATGGAACAGAATGCCCCCCCTGTTGAGAATTGACTCAGCAAAAGAAAGAGGAGAACTCACTTTTTTGTGATCATCCTCTTGATGTTCAGTAGTACTGTCAGAGCCGCTCAAAGGATTAGGCGCAGCAAAGCCTTCACCAGCAGAATCACGGCTCCCAGCTTATTCTGCTCTAAACTCAGCACACAGAAGAAAAAAGCAGCCCCCACCCCCTTCCCTCCACCCCAACTATAACCCCAACTCACCCCACCCCTGTTGATCTGAAGCTGCTTTTTTTAACTTTCCTCCAACACTCTCTCCTTTTCTCTCTCGTCGGTTCTTCTCGGCCCTGAAGTTGAGGACTCTGCCAATCTCCCTCCGTCTCCTCCGCCCTCACCTGCTGCGGAGCACTTTGGACCCCTGGAGCCAGGTAGGGCCTGTGGTCAGTCCGCTGGACACAGAGAGATGGTGTGCGAGAGCGTGTGAGAATGAAAACCACTCGGTGTGAGTGTGTCTTGCTATACAAAATGGTGTCCCGTACGAGATGTGTGTGTTTTTTTTTCCTCTCCCCCTCTCCCCCCAATGGGGAGGCCTCACAGTGTACTCATGTCCTACAGTCCTGACATCTTGTGCTCTCCTTCTGGAAGAAGGGCTCTGCCCCGCGGTCCAAAAACTCAGAGGAGAACATATTTGGTGCTTCCATGTTGACCAAGAGGTCACTTTGGCCTCTGCCTGAGAGCAGACAAGAGAGACGTGCTCTGAAGAATCTGTTCATATTTTTGTTCACATTCAAAGATGCGGTCTCCTCCTTCTCCTTCTTGCCATCTTCCACCAAGTACAAGACATGGTCTCATCCTCATCTTTTGACTATTAGAGGTTACCCCCACCCAAACCCTGTGTATTGCCCACGAAACAAGACCATACCCACCCAAACCCAACCTCCCGCCACCCAACCCTGATCAAACCAAAGAGTTGCAGTATGAATGCTGGACATGGTGTATATGCATGAGATCTTAACACCTTCTCTTCATGTATTGCTCCAAACACCTGTCCATTTGAGACTGGCCACTTACTAGTATGTGTGTCTCTTTGGACCAGTGACACAAAGACAGTGGTTGAGATGGGCAGGTGTTTGGAATACCCATTCATGATTTTTCTCATTCCCTCTTTTGGTTTCTTCTCCAAAGCCCTGAAATAGCCTGTTGACTGCCCTTTGGACTATTTTTTGGTTTCCCTCTTCTTTGTCCTCTTGTCTTAAGTTATGCATGTTCTGTGGTAGTAGCTGTTCATGTTTTTCTTGTTGTGGGCCTGTGCTTGTGTCTTTGTTTGTTTGTTTAAGTTGGCCTGTCTGTCTTCAGTCTCCTGCAGACCTTTTGACCCCCAGAAACTTCTTGTGGGAAGGAAAGCCATGCTTTGACTGCAGCTCAGTTTTCATGGTAGTGAAACAGTACACAAAACAGAACTGAAATCCTCTAAAAAAAAGAGGATTTTCCAGCGATTACATAAGACTAGGGTGAGAGTCTAGAGTTATTCACTTCACTTAGTCATATATTCCTATAGAGCACATATAATTACAGTGGCACACACACACACGCACACACACACACACACACACTCACACACACTCTAACACACACACACACACACACACACACACACACACACACACACACACACACTCACACACACACACACACACACACACACACACTCACACACACAGTCTACAATCATTAATGTGTCTCCATAGAGTTTCATCTGTAGTCTTTGCAGTTCCACAGAGATTGAATGGCACTGAGCATGGTCCTCTACCATCCCCTGTAGCACCTTTGTGTTTCTGGTCACTGTCCTGTGTGTCTTTGTGTCGTTTTCTCTTAATCTCTGTCACTTTGTCTCTCCCTCTTTCTCCTGAACTCTTTTCTAATCCCTCCTACCATTTCCTCATCATTCCTAAAAAACTACATTTCCCAACTTCCCCCAGCCCTGCTCACACCATCCCTTTTTCTTCTTCACCTTTCTCCCTTTTTGATCCTCTCCTTTCCCTCTCACTGTATCTCTCCTTCCTCCTCCGTGTCCAGATTTCCTTGCAGTTCTTTTCCTTGTGTCTGTTTGTAGATGTAGGGGATGAGGAGGAGGCTGGGCCTCTCCGACGCTTCCAAAATTCTCGCGAGAGGTGCAAGTTCCTCGCCCCCTCCATCTCTGTGTCTGTGCCTGAGGATGACCCCTACCACTCCGACGAGGAGTACTATGAGCACCCTTTGTTCAGCCCTGAGTGGACGCGGTCTGGCTCTCGCCCCTCAGGGCAGGCCGCCGCATTTAGACAGATCGAAGGTGAACCACGCATGGTTCCTCTCCGCCATTCTTACCTTCTTTTGTTTTTACCTCTTCACTCCTCCTCTCCTCCTCTTTTTTTCCTTTGCCCTCGCTCCAATCCCCCTGTTCTCTTTGGGCTTTCTTCTCTCTTTCGTTTTTCTTCACCACCTTGGTCCTTGGCCCCTGTGTCTGTTGCGTTGTGTGATGTTTCAAATCGGTGACGTCTGCGATTCGTTTTTTTGGTTTATGTTCTTCCTCCTCTCTGTTATATCCAAGTCATTTGGTCCCTAGTAAATCGTTTTTGAGCCTCAGATATCCATCAACTCAAAACACATCAGAGCTACACTATTCTATACAGACAAGAATTTAGCTACTAATTTAGTCTGGTCTGTGCACTTGTGTTTCCAATTCTATTCATGGTATAATTTATGTTCATAATATACCTTTTCAAATTAGCACAAAAAAAACGATATACGTGCGGTCCAAATGACTTCTGGCATCAGCGGTTGTGGTTGTGCATGCTCATTGCGTGCCCATTTTGATACCTCCTCTGTTTGTCATGACTGTGGCCAGTCTGTCCATGTCTGTGTGTGCGTCCCTCTGTATGTGTGTCCCTCATCCTAGTGAAGGCTCCGCCCTTGTCCATCCTGCCCCTGCCCCTGTGGCCCGCCTGCTGATGTACACGCGCTGTAGATCACAGGACAGCTTTCAGCTCTCTCATTCATGGCATACATACACACACACACACACACACACACACACATGCACTCTCTCTCTCTCTCACACACACACACATACTCACACAGACATGCTGTTTGAAATGATTACAGCAACATCCCTGAAAAGAACCCAATTCTGACATTCTCTTTTGTCAGTTTTCTCTTGTTAAGGCTCAGACCCTGCCTGTCACTGCTCCCCCCCCCGCCCCGGGGTCTCTTTATGCCCCCCACTGTGCCACCCTGCTGACCCGGCTGCACACACTCACTCAGTCCCCCGGCATCCGTCACGGAGGCGCTACCCTCTTCTAAGCTGGATTTACGAGTTTACACCTCGACGTCCAGCTGACAGCTCGGGCACTAAAGCGTCCCAGCCAGCGGTAGTGTCCTGCTGCTGGATCAGACATCATCAAATGTCAGACTCAGGGATGTCACACGGCTTTGCTTATTAGCACTTTTATAGTTGTGTGCAGTCACGCACAGATACAGTCACACACAGCCACAGGCAACCAGTGTGGTTATTATAAAATATACTGCCCCCGATGGGAGGTAAACTAACTAAATGTACTGAGGATTTGCCTCTCTCTCTGTCAGGATGATGCAGTGCTGAAGATTTTGGTTTATAATTCATGGGGCAGCTATTCATTTTCTCATGCAGTTAATGGAAGATTGTCAATCCAGAGACATCTGATTAGGCTGCAGGCCTTGCCGCAGCACAGATTGTTGGCCGTTTCCCAAGTCTAAATATGACTGTTTATGACCTGGAATGTCTCTTGTGTGGACCAAGTCCCCTGGCTGCACGAGGTTACACATGGTTGCATAAGCTATATACTGTAACATACACTTGATTATGCAAAGCTTTTATTTTGAAATTGTATACTCAACCTGAGAGCCATAAAAATAGTTGTAAGGTGCTGTGTGTGTCTCTGTATACCACTAATGTAAACATAACAGAGGTAAGAAAAAAAAGAAAAAAAAGAGTTATAGCAGCGGGGCCAATTAATGTGTCACTCAACTCTCACTGCATGATTAACAGTCTTCCACATTTCAACAGCAACTGGGTCAGAGGCAAACCTCATTCAGACATTTTGTTTTCTGTTAGTGTTGTGCGTTTGTAAAGATTTCTTTTATAGGCATTCACGTCAACTGAGCTGAAAGTGTTCCTATTATCCCTATCCATGTAGCCCAAGTCTGTGTTGTCTGTAGTCGTGATGTCTCCCCTTTCCCCCCCTCTTTAAGAAGAAGAGACCGTAGAGGCTCTTACAACTGCCGAGAAGGAGGAGGAGGAGATGGAGGATTTGGAGGAGTTGGAGTTGGGAATGGAGGAGGAGGAGGAGGAGGATACTGCAGCAGCAGCAGCAACAGCAGCAGCTTTTGAGGAGCCAGAGGAGCAGTGGAGTGGGGAGGAACCTGAGCAGGGACCCCAAGCCGAGCTCCTAGAGCAGGCCGAGGTCATAGGCGAAGCCCAGGCTGAGCCCAGCCTGCAGGCCGTGACTGAGGCGGAGGCAGTTAGTGCCGCCCCGGAAGAATCAAACGGGAGAAGCGATGAGTCAGGGTGGGAGGAGAGGCCCGAGGAAGGTGTGTCCTCCCCGCTATTAGCCGGCATGTTTTCTCCCCGTCCGACCCAAATCCAGCAGTTTAGCTCTAATATAAGTGAATGTGGACGAATGCTGCAAACGTTGCAAACATTGCAAATGCTGCAAAGATTGCAAAACAAGTCTCTGCTGAAGCTGCAAGGCAACACAGGCTTGCTGGTGATTTGCTTCCGTGGCAACAGCTTTTCCTGTTATTTTCTCATACTCTCTTTCCTTTACTCTCCTTGTTTCATTATCTGTTCCTAATCGCTATTTCTAATGCAGCTGTCAAGTATGCTGGCTATGCTGCAGTCTTACTGTTCTCTCTATCTCTCTTGATGCTTACACTGCCAGGCTGACTTTCCCTCATTAGTTGTATTCCATCGCTATGTATCATTTTGCCAGCTACATTGCCACTGTGTTTGACAGAGCATGTGTGTCATTTTAATGTATATGAGTCAGAGGTGTCTCTGATCTGTTGATGGATTATGTTTTGTCAAAGGATCACCGTATTATTTCTTTCTCATTTTCTTTTGCACTCCTGTGGTCATTTATTTTTCATTTTGTATTCTGTAACAGTGTTTTCCATGTTCTTGACACTCATATCAGTGTTAATAGTCAAACAGTTTTCATGAATATGATTATGTAAATGCTGCTGCTAAAGTGTAACATCAGTTCAACTCGGAACATCAATCAATAAATATTTGACTATTTTTTATCCATGTAATATTACATACCTTCTCCACCATAGATGCAAGAAAACAATTCAGCACACCATAATTAGCCAGATAATATATCTATTGCTGACTTCAAAGATTGTAATATAAGGCCCTTTGGTCTGTTTTAGAGGTCCCTCAGTTTAAAAATCCCATTCTACCTCTGATAGATGTGAGTACCATACCAAGATCACTGTCTCGGCATCTCCATCCATTGGATCTCATTCATCCAACATTGTGGTTCTGCATGTTGGGTCCCGTCACAACCATGACATTGTCCCATTCGTCTCTCAGTGGGTATGTCCTATTTCGTCTCATCTGCAATGCTGTACATTTCGCTGAGAGATTGGCTTTGCATTCAACAGTCAGACGCCTTTGCCTGTCTGTTAGCTTTGTTGGCCTGGCAGACGCACAAAAACAAAGCTAACTAATTGAGTGTCACACAACAAAGACTACTTCAGATTTACTTTCAGCCTTGAAGATGGATGCAGATAAACCTGGCCACGAGAGGACCGCTCCCGCTGGCGTGGACTTCACCGAACTTGAGAGACAGCTGGAGAATGTTCAAGCAGCTTCTTCAAATGGCCAGAGTCATGTGAAAGAAACACCAAAGGTCTCCACCCAGCTACCTGACAGTCTGTCTGAACAGAAGAGTGTGACAAAACAGCTCTCGGCCGAAATGTCTGAACCAGCCTCTTTGAAGTCTTCAACACATAAAGAGAAGACAGACGACGAGGAGTTGCGGGCCTTTGGCGGGAAGCACATAGGGGCCACAGTGAGTGTCCAATCTTCAGAGATGTCTTTGAAAAAGAGTCCTGAAGTAAAGGTAAAGGAGGAGAAGCCCAGCGAACCCGTGAAAGACAAGTCTGGCATGTCTGCTTACTTTGAAACCACAGCCTTGAAGGAGGATGAAGCTCGAGTGCTGGGAGAGGGCTACTATGAGCTGAGCACTGCAGAGGATGAGAAAAAGAGCCCAGCAGCTCCGTCAGCACCTGAGATCAGCTATACCAATCTTGCGCAAGACAAATCCGTGGAGGACAGCAAAAAGAGCTCCTCAGAGGAGCAAGCAACCCTTCCACCCCTTGATAGAAGGGATGATTGCCGTCTGTCACCTGGAAAGTTGGCTTTGGACCAAAGAAGCTACTCTCTTAACATCCCTATTGGAGGAATGGACCAAGGACGTCCCAGGAACTTCTCACCATTGGCTACAGATATACTGTCATTTACCAGTGGAAGCCTTGATGAGTCAGCTGACTACCTTCCAGTCACAACCCCGTCTGTGGAGAATCTCCCGGCCTTCCCCCCTGTAGGTGTGGAGGTGTCGGCCTCTCCCACCACGCCTCCCTCACCATCCCAGGCTACTGGCTCTAGTGCGAAGACAAGCCCTCAGACAGGGTCCCCAGAGTCGCCCTTCGCTGCTAAGTACCAGTACAAGAATGGCACAGTAATGGCTCCTGACCTTCCAGAAATGCTGGACCTGGCAGGCACCCGCTCAAGGCTGATGTCTGAGAACACTGACCCAGATATCATGAGAAGGAAGTCCGTACCTGCGGATGTGTCAGCCCATGTAAGCGAGTCCTTCGCCCATTTGATTCTGGGTGACCAAGGTCAGAAGGCAGCCAGAAGTGAAAGTCAATTAGAGGAACTGGGATACTGTGTCTTCAGTGAGTATTCTGGGCCTATGCCCTCTCCAGCTGATGTCCACAGCCCTATGGACTCACCACCACAGATTTTCACCACAATGCCATCTGAAGAGAAGGAAGCCGAGAAGGAGAAGGAAGAGAAGGAAGAGAAGGAATGCTCTTCTGCACAGAGTGCACCAGACAAAACGGATGGGACACGTGACTCGGCTCTGCCTTCCATAGATGAAGCTGTAAAGATGGGCAAATCAGTTGTCTCAGCTGAAAAAGACAGCTTAGATACAAAGGACAGTAAAGGGATGGATGAGGATGCCAAGACTGCTGAGGTGAAGGACCAGGCTGCTCCCCAAGAGGACAAAACACAGCCAGGCAAGCCAGTTGAAACTCTTGTGACACCAAAGGTGATGGTCACCCTGGACGAGCCAAAGCCTAATGAAGAGGGGAATATTTTAGAGACAGACGCTGAATTTGCTGTCTACGAGAGACAAATTCGCAAGCTGGAGATGGAGGACAGACCACTGAGTGTGGAAGAGGAGCGCGAGCTGCAGGAGTTGAGGGAGAAGGTGAAGAACAAACCAGACCTGGTGCACCAGGAAGCTTATGAGGAGGTTGATGCTGAAGATGTCTACCAGCTAACTGGAGTAGCAAAAGACAGAATCGCCAGACCCATCAGGCCATCTCCAGGATCCTCCGTTGAGAGCACCACTGAAGAAGAGAAGGGGAGTGCTGGACCAGAGAAACACAAGCAGCCTGAAGGTGGTGAGGCTCCTGTGGCAGAGGCCAAGAAGGTGTCTGCACCAGAGCCAGCGGAGGTCACAAAAGAGGAAAAAACACTCACCCCAGAACCAAAACAGGAAGTTCCAAAAGCCACAGAAAAGACAGTCTCTGAGGTCAAAGCTCAATCTGTTGTTCCAGCACCTGCAGAATCTGCTCTGGACTCAACTAAATTGGCAGTAGTGGCAGAGAAAAAGCAGGAGGAAGTTGAGCTGGGAGAGGAGGTTGAAGTGGCAGAAGAGCCTCAGGAGTTTATGCAGGAGGCCAAGCCAGAGAAGCCGGTAGAAGTAGAAAATACATCTCCAGAGCTGCCTGAGAAGGTTGAGCAAGGCAAAGACAAACAGGAAGAAGATGGAGAGTCACTCGAAGGGGCTGGGGCACTGGCAGAAAAAGCTGTGGAACCTCGAGCTGCCATTGAGTCTATAGTGACCGTCGAGGATGATTTCATCACGGTGGTCCAGACCATCGATGAGGGTGAGGAGCCAGTGCACAGTGTCCGCTTCTCGGCCCCTCCCCAGGAGGAACCCCCCCAGGCTGCACAGAGGCTTCAGGAGGCCGAAGAGGAAGATGAGGAGGGAGATTCATTGGAGATGGCGCAGGAAGTGGAGATGGAGGCGCCCAGCCTGGAGGAGGTACCAGATGTTCCAGAGGCAGCTGAGACCCCGGTGCTTCCCGCAAAGGAACCAGAGGTGGTGACAGAGTCCGAGGTGCCAACCGAGAGCTATGATGACTACAAAGATGAGACAACCATGGATGACTCCATCTTAGACAGCTCCTGGGTGGACACCCAAGGTGTGAATGCCATTTACTCTTATTCATTTTGAAACTGTTGGAGGGAAATGATCATATTAGTTATTTCTAATTAAGCTAAAATAGGTTTTTTCAACAGCATGTATTAAAAAATTGAATAATATAGTATTTTTAGGATTTGCATAATAAGTGCATCATGTACTGATCACATGATGGAATCCTAAACAAACACTGTAAAATGTATAATTTCATGGGTCAGAAATGTTGTTTTTCAGGACCTTAACCGTGGCATGGTTGAAACTGTAGATAGATAGATACTTTATTGATCCCCAGGGGAAATTCAAGATGTATTCCATACACTGTAGCTACTCTTTTCCCACTCAGCAGATGATGACAAAAGCATGGCCACAGAGAGAATCGAGCCTCCTCCCAAAATGCGAAGCCCACTCAAGAAACCAGCAGTGGAGAAGCCGGCTAAGCAAAAGACCAAGCAGGGCGGCCGGGTAAAGGGGCGCGTCTCCACTCCGGAGCGCAAACCTGTGCGCAAAGAGCCGCTGCCCATCCCAAGGGAAGACACCAGGAAGAAAAAAGGTTTTTGCCACACACATGGCTGCCTGCTGCTTCTGTCTGTGCTGTGTGCTGTTTTCTTTCTGGCTGGGTCCTGCTATTTCTACAGCCTGAATGTGTGTTCAACAAAGTAGAGTTTGTTTTTGTCAAATGTCTTCAGTTTCCTTGATTTCTTTCCACAAATATGGACCCAATGCCAACACTGTACTATCCAGTGTCAACGTTTAACTTGTTGTATAACATGCAGTCTCACACATAGTGAAAGATTACATCATTACTGTACATTTGAAACGACATGAAGAAACACAGTTTCCTTAAATTACAGCTGACAATTGGTAATAAACACGTACAAAACACACATTGTAACTGTCACTCCAAATACCTTTTGTTCTACTGAGACCACATGTTTTATTACAAGTTTTAAATCAACACTGGAAATTATGGAAAAGAGGCACTCACCAGATACAGTATGTACATAGATATTTACTGTACATAGTGAAGGTTGCATGTTCTGTTGTGGTTGTAATTGGTGTTGTGTCAATGTGAAATGCTGTACATGTTTGATGGCACTATTGGTGAACCAGCCTAGATCAGTTATTATAAGAAGCTGACTCATTATCTTTCAGTATTTTGGTCTGTATTTTGGTCTGTCAAAGTGCTAAATTCGTACTAGGATTTTTTGTCACTTTGTTGTGGTGGGTGCCTCTGTTATCCTCTGTTATGCTTGTAATCCTGCTGTCCCTCTCCTCTCCTCTCCTCTCCTCTCCTCTCCTCTCCTCTCCCTTGACTCTGTATCTCCCTTTTTTAGCTATCATTAAGAAGGCTGAGTTCCCCCAAAAATCTGAAATTCAGACACGCTCTCCCTCCCGCAAGAGTGCTTTAAAACCCGCTGTCAGACACCCTAGACCTGCCCAACACTACGCCTGTGTTAAACGGAGACCCACAGGTGAAAATGGGCATGTAGACAGCTTGCAATGTGGCTGGCAAACATGGACATACCATCTGCAATCCATTAGGATGATGCATTTTTTTTTTTGTTTGTTTTCTATGTTTTCTATATTTTCAATACTTTACAACTGCGCACATGTTTAGGTTGGGTCATGATTTTATTTGAGCTACAGTACAGTGTATATTTTATTTCATCAGTGGCCAATGTGTTTTTATTTGTTTGAGGATTTTTTACAATCTTGTGTTTTCACCTGCATTTATTTATGGCGCACACATTCACACAGTTGTGTCCTTATTTCCACAACACTTGTTTTTGTTTCCTTTTGCCTGTATTCACTAGTTGATTTGGTGGCCTTGGCTTTTTTTCATGCCCATTCTTCTTTCTAACGACTTTCTCATTCTATTCCGCTTTTACATCAACAACATTGCTCTTCTATTTCTGCCACTACTTTTGGCTCTTGTGTTTGGCTTCTTACACTGTTTTCCTCTGATGTTTACCTTAAGAGCAACAGATTGACTTCTGTCACTACAGCATCTAATGCAACACAACACGTCCCCATAGCTAAGTCATTGCAGTGGTTGCCTGGTAACTGGTGGTTTGTGTGAGTTCCACAAACACAGAGCTGCTGCCTCATCAAACGACTGTTCTATTCAAGGCTTTCTGGGATCTGTATATCTGACTTGGTGGTAGATTTCCAGTAAATTGCTGCATTGCCCCAAATAGACGTTATGTTACTTAGGGGCTTCTTATGTAATGTGGCCATATTTTAGATTCTATATTATTCCTTGCCAAGGATCTTCAAAGCATGACTTCTTAACTGAATGTTGCACTATGTGCAATTTAAGCTGTCTGTAACTCAAGATTAAATTCCCTGTTCAAAGTGCAGAGCATGCACAACATGAGTACAGAATCTTTAGAACAATTATTTTTTTGTCAGATCTTTTAGTTAAATTTGTAGGTGTCACATGTATAGGCCTACAGTATATTAAAACAAAGAATCACAAACTTGCTCGAAAACAACTGATTCACTTAATATTTTTAAGTGGTCTACACTGGATTATAGCTTGGTTTCTTTAACCCCATGCTTAATGTTCTTGGTGTATTTCTATGTCCTCAGTCTCAGCAGATGGACGCCAGCCCATCAGCGTGGCCAGACACTCACGGGACAGGACCTCTGTAAGTCAGCATCAGCGGCCTGCAGTCCAGCTGTGCCTCTGCTCTTCCTCTGTTCAGCCTGCTGTCAGGCGTCTTTGCCAGCGCCGTCTCTCTCTTTAAATGCATAGACACCTGTGTATCCACAGCTCAACTGTGGCAGAACAATCCAAGCAGGGAGGTTTTTGGAGAAGGTTTACTTACCAACAGGAGTGTAGGTTAGTCAGTCAGCAACAGAGACAGGTTGGGAATGGAATACTGCCCCTCTTGTGGCACAGAGGTTCTGCGCCTGCACCTTCCTCTCTGATCTAGAACCGTACCATTCTCCATCACTATTAACCCTCATTCATGTAGGGGAGTTCCCTTTGAAAATCATGTGTGCTCATGACCACTGGTCACTCAGGAGCCGTTCTGGTCCATTTGACCGGTCATGCGTGGATGCTTTGCTGGGACTGGGAGTTATGCTGTGACATTTAGCCTAGTCTGCAGTTAAGATCTCATCCATTCCATATTCAGTCACGGCTAGGCAATTACTGTAATTGTCCCAGAAAGCCACTTATCATCTGGCATTTTTTAAATGCCAAGTCTCTCTTTGTGTTTCTTCTCTTTTAGAACCATTACATTTTTCCACAATGTGTTCATATATGCATATATTACCTAAAGCAATGGAGAATGTTATCAGCACAAAACAAAACAAATTGAACAATTTAACATATGAATGGGATCTCAAGCATTCTCCATTGTGTAATGTGTGTGTTTAAGTCCAGATTCAACATCACTGTATTTTCAGTTTGGTTATTTGTGTCCCTCATGTGTTGTCCTCTCTGGCTTTGATCTCTGCTCTCTCCTCTGTCATCATCATTATCATCATCACCATCATCATCATCATCATCATCATGGCATGCTACACTCATCTACTTCCCCAGCCTCCCACCCACCCCTCTATCTCCCAGATCCCTACCCCCGCCTCACTAACAAAGATCCCCAAATCCCGAGTGGCCGCCCTGCTCCCCCCTCGGCCCAACTCAGCCTGCTCCAACACCATCAAGAACCTCCAGATGGAGGCGGATGGGTTCGGGCCCCGGCCCTGGTCGGCTGGAGCCCGCGACTCCCCCGTGCAGAACAGACTCATGGGAAAGGTAAGAGGAGCAGTGGAGCCCGGTGTTCCTCAGCGCTGTTCAGAGCCACAGCCGCTAAAGACAACGGTGCAGCAGTATTACTAAACAGGCTAGCTCAGACACCATGGGCCCCAGGCACTGTTCTCAGTGTGGGGGGGGGACTGCAAAAGAGGAGATGAAATGTGACATACGCTGAATGCGAAGTACACACTTAGATATTAGCATTAGCATGTTAGATCAGTCAGTGATACATGCATTTTGAATGAACGGAATCTCTCCTGAGGTTTCTGCCCCAGATGCTGTTGTTCTGACGCGTCCCACTCTCTCCTCCGCCTGGCACTTTTCCTACAGGACGGTGGTTCCAGGAGCCCAGAGAAGAGGTCATCTCTGCCGCGGCCGGCCTCCATCCTGAGCCGACGCCACCACCCGGCTGAGCATGAGGAGAGCTCCACCTCCATCACCAGCTCCGGATCTACAGCTCCCCGCAGGCCCACATGTGAGGGTGGACACCACACACACACACTCCAGTTACACTCCAAAACAAACAGACACGAGTTAGGCTACCACACACCCAAACAAACAAACACACAACTTACACACCCACACACACACGCACACACACACACACAACACACGCACACACACACACACACACACACACACTAAACATACAAGACACACTTTATACTCACATATTCACATATTCAAAGAAATACATGCAAATCTGCTGCTGAAATGCCCTTCTTTTGTTTTTTTCAATCATTCTGAATGATTGCTGCTGCAATTACCCTTCCTACTTGACTAATGTCTCTCCTCTTCCAATTATCTCTTTCCTCTTTCTCCTCTTCCTCTTCCTCCTCCTCCTCCTCCTCCTCCTCCTCTTCCTCCTCCTCTTTCCTGCTCTCCGCCTGCTGCTCCCCTGTAGCGTTCCGCACTGAGTTCAGATCCGAGTATAGGACGGGAAGGGCTCACAGCGTGGCTGGTAGTGAGTGTTGCTCCTCTTCTCCTCTCCATCCTTCCTGCCCTGCTCCCCCTCACCTGCAGAGGGCCTCAGTGAGCGCTGCGGAGGCAGAGCAATGCATTTCTTTCACACCTGTGCAATTTCTCTTTACACCTGCATTTCGAAGCTATTGTTGTGATCATGCTCTGTAACGTGTTCAGTAAGTACTTGCTATCCCCAGATGTTGGTCATGGTAATGGCTTTTAAAAGGTTAAGTATGACTTAGTTGACAATAAGTGTAACAATACTCTTGTCACACTTTGCTATCCTAAACATGGGTGAACATACATTTTGACAACAGTCTCTTTAAGATGCCATCCTTATACATAGCAAAGTATGCTTCATCATTAAAGCTAGTTTCCAGTGTTTTCTCCATGCGCTAGTTGGCCACTATGATAAATCAACTGTGCCCTGACCTGCTGTTCTCGCTGTCTCCACAGGGACGGAGTCGAGCCGCTCCGAGTCGGCCCGCTCCCGCTCGGCCCGCAGTGGCACGTCCACCCCGCGCACGCCTGGCTCCACAGCCATCACCCCCGGGACTCCGCCCAGCTACTCCTGCCGCACCCCCGGCACCCCGGGCACGCCCCGCACGCCCAAGTCCCTCAGTCTGCTGTCCGGCGAGAAGAAGGTGGCCATCCTCCGCACACCGCCCAAGTCCCCCGCCACCACACCCAAGCAGCTGCGGGTCATCAACCAGCCCCTCCCTGACCTCAGAAACATCAGGTCCAAGATTGGCTCCATCGACAACATCAAGTATCAGCCCAAGGGGGGGCAGGTAAGTCCTCCAGCAGCGACCGCAGCAGCAGCCAAGCTCAGCTGTTCCCACCGCCCTCTGTCTCTGCCTGCTCTCTCTGCTCCAGCACTTGCTCTTTAGATGCTAAATCAGCTTTCATCTCTCTCTCTTTTCTCTCTCTCTCTCTCTCTCTCTCTCTGTCACTAGTTCAGTGCAGCTACATCCAATATAGCCTTCATTATGGGGGAGCTCCCCTGTTCTCTGTAGTCTCCCCGTGTCTGCTTCTGTGCTAACTGTGTTTGACACCTGTGGGTGTTGATCTGTCCTTCTGTCTGCTTAGTGTTTCCTGGCTTGTTACACCATGAATAGTCTTTAAAGGGAGGGGATGACGGAGCTTTCTCTGTTGGGAACTAACGCACACGGTCACAAGTCAGACAGAGGCCATACACACACATACATACATATGGGCTGTTTCTCAAAGTCAAGGTGGGATCCTTCAAGGCTGCTATTTGATGTATGTTATGTCATCATGTCCCGCCGAAGTACTTGTTCCAATGTCAAGCATCCATCAAAGTCTACCATATTCTACCAATGCCATAGTCCTTCATTTTGCTGAAATGTGTGTATCCTCTGCATGCTCGGATCACCCACAATCCTGTGTGCACGTTTATGAGATTTTAAAATCTGTACAGTTCAGTGAATCTGGACAGTTCACTATGTATTAAATGTAAACATTGTCTTATTGTCACTATGCCTAAATGAAATATGGGCTTAGGTCTTTTGACAACTTTGAAATCTTACACTGTAATCGTGTAAAGAAGGCATTTAGAAAGGGTATTTAAAACAATTTTTCCAATGAGAGTGATAGTGAGCTAAATAGTGCTTTTCTCTTTACTATTATGCTTAATGGTTGATGCTCTGTGGTTTATTTTGGCAAAATTAAAAACATGTATGATTTCATTTATTGACGTGGGAGAATGACAGTGGTGCATCCATTGCTCTTCAAAAGAAGTGTGCAGGAGGCATGATTTTCAATAACGCACACCTGCAGCTTCCTGCACACTCGCTAGTCTGTTCCATTGTGTGTTTTCTGAATGCTAAGAAGAAGCCTTACCTCGTTTTTGAAAGATTCGACTCATCATGGCTCAGTTCTACCAAGCACGAATCCTCGAGGATCCTCGACTTTGAGAAACAGTCATGCACACTCAGACACTTTTACTCTCTCTCTCTCTCTCTCTTTTCTCTCTCTCTCTCTCTGTCCCACACATGCACCTGCACATAGGGCCCTCATTTAAATGGCATGCAGAGTGTATAGTTATATTGAAGCTCATCTTTTGACTTTATTCAGATAGGACAGTGAAGAGTGACAGAAAGTGAGTGGGAGACAGAGAGATGGGGTGGGATAGGACCGCAGATCGGATTTGAACCCGTGTCCCCATGGACACTTGGACTCGGATGTGGTATTGACACTGCAGTTGCTTGCTCCACAGTGCCCCTCAAATGAAGCTGATTTAATAACCTGGCAAAATATTTTGTAAATGTAATACCATTAGCAAGTTTCAGAGCATAAACATCAGTGGCTCAGATCAGTAAGTACCTCACACAACAGCTTTATTTGTTCATGCACAAGACACTTTTGCTTATTTCTTGACTTTGCACTTTGCCTGGCATTTAAATAAGGGCCCAAAGATTTGTGAATCTGTAATGGTGCTAATTCATCAAGGAAATGACAATTGACAATGACAATCACAGATCTCTTCCCTTCACTGGTAAATACTATATCATCAGAGTTTTATGTTCTTGGCAGCAGTGAATCTGGGTAGAACAGGTCTTACAAGCCTCCTGTAATGGCCTGACAGAAGACAGGCATGTTCGGCCTGGTATGTTTATGTCTGAATCGTGGCAGAGTGCAGCAGTGTACAGGGAAGGGGATCTCTCACTGAAAGAGCTGGCCTCAGCAAGCAAGAGACTGTAAACAACAAAGCAGGGCCGATGAAAGGCATGGCCTGCAGTTAGCCAGGCAGCTGTTCACTGAAATCGTGATGGACAGGTCAGGATGAGGAGGATTAGTCTTCAAGTCATGAGTGACACTGAGAGGAGAAACATTTAAATTGAGTTGATTAGATCTGTACATACATTTCATACATACATTTCATAGAGGAATATTTCCTAGTGAGCAGCAGAAGCAGCTCTGTGTTTGCTACGTCATTAAGTCATATTAGGGTAGAATGGCAATAAAGCAGTGTGATGAGATGTGCTATTGATAAGTAACAGAGAACAGCTATTTGCAGTTGTTGTCTGGACATTTGGGAAGAGAGCATGGAGTCTGGGGCAGTCTGGGGCAGAGGAGAGTCCTGACTGAGTGCAGAGGGGATGTGAGTTCACCACTCAGGACAGATGCAGTCTGGCTGCCCCCTCCCTCCCAACACCCCTCTTTCAATGGCTGGAAGAAAGGGACTTGCATAACTAAGGCTGCCATGCGTGCATCGCCTCTTCCAAAGACGGTTTTACCCCTGGATGACTGCAAGTGTCTCTCTGGCGAAGGCTCCCAAGGGAGGGCTCTAACTGAGAGTGACACTGGTTTCCTGGCTGTTAGGGGTGACTGGCTGGGCACATGATGGGCACAGGCATCCCTCGCGTGCCCTCTGGTAGAGTCTGGAGCCGGCTGCACATCCGCTGTTTGACTTGACCGGGGAAGTAGTGCTGGGTTGTTTTGGTCTTCTAACTTTATCATATTGGTGCAATGCCTTTTCTAGTTTGATGAAGTCTGTGAGCGTTAGTGCAGTGTCTGTGTGTCTGTGTACAGTACACCACTCCAGTCCGGCCCCAGTGCTCTCCTGGACTTGTGTAGTTGTATCATGTGTGTCCTCTTTTATAACTAAGATTAAAGGTGCCACTGTGAGAGTGCACTTCTCACATTTCATTCATTCAGTGAAAAGATCTGTGGACGGATAAAATGTAAGATTGATAGTGACTGTTGACAGCTAAAAATCAGATAGAGAGAAAGAGAGAGATGGAGGGACAGAGGGAGACATAAACAGCTTCAAAAAGATGGAGGGAGAGAAACAGGAGCCAGTGAAGTGGATGGAATGAAGACAGGAGAGGTAAATAAAGTGTGGAGGAGGGATGGAAGGGACTGCAGAGAGAGATATCGAAGGAAAAGAGAGCCAAGAGACACGGGAGAAGCAGACCAGAGACATGCCTTCCTTTTGTTCTTGCCCAAGCTTCGGCATCTGCGGTGACTCAGCTGGGCTTGGTGGTCGGCAGCCCCCTCTATAGATTGAGCTATCAAAGGCGAGAGAAAGCAGCGGATTTTGCGAGGTTTTACTGCTCAGCGCAGGCCCTCTCTTCCTGTCTCTTCACAGCCTCTGGCTCCCATTCTGCTTCTCATCCTCACTGCCTCATTGCTATTGTGGTCTCGCCTCTTCACTCTTTTTGTCCATTTCTTTGGAGAGTTTGACTTTGCTGAAGAGGCTGTGTGTTTTCGTTCTTTTTGCGGGGCAGTTATATTTGAGCTCTTGAGAAATGAGAAATGATTGTGCGTGTTTACTTATCGTCCTCCGCAGCCTGCTATCTTTATCTGCTCGCCAATGTTTACGGTGCTTCATCTTTTCTTAACAAGACAATTGTATTGTGAGCAAAACCAACGAATTGCTATTGAAAATGTTTTTGTACACTACTGAAACCTATATGCAAACAGAATTGCTGGCAGTTTTCAATGCCAGCTGCAAGAATGGCTTCTACATCTGCACAAGGGTAAAAGCAGAGCTAAATCTACCCTGTGCTGACAGCGCTAAAAAAACATTCTAAATCCTGGCGTGTTTTTATTAAGTCCTGGAGTGCAGCATTTCCCAGTCCTCTTTCCTTGCCCTTTCTTCATCACTCCAATACTGTACATTGGCCATCAGAGCCCTACACTCCTATGGTTCCGAGTGTGAGCGCGGCATTCTGTGCCAGGATCAGTCGAGAGAGAGAGAGAGAGAGAGAGAAAGAAAGAGAGAGAGAGACTAAACTCCTCATTCACATGACAACCACATCTGAACCACAAGGGCCGTTCTCCTGGCAGCTGCCCAGAATCACAGTGCATACCTCTAAAGGCCCCTTGGTCTCTGCTCAAAGCCCTGTATTTGGAGGTAGGTTATGTAAATCTAGCCTCTTGGCAACAACAATCATTGTGACCAAAAATGCCTTTTGTAACCGTAACAGGCAAACATGCCAAGCATAGAAAGGTAATCACATGTGACACACATTTAGCCATGCTTTGCCCACGCTGCACATTAGTGGTCGCATGTGAGATCTGCAGCCTGACAAAAGCAGGCATGTGAAGGCTACTGACATAAAGTGTTCATTGTAATTTGAAAAAAAAAATGGAGGACCAGAAGGATACGATTAGCTTCGCTGCTTATTTTTACAGGACAATGTTCAGGGACCCACCATCACCACATGAATTACAGCCTGCTAGTATACCTAACAATATCCCTCTTGTGGAAGACTAAGCACAGTTTATAGAGCCTGAAAAAGCAGCATTTAAGCTCCTCAACGAGAACTCAGACATTTTTCACTCACATTGAGACACTCGACTCCTATAACGTGATTATTTCCCAGTCTGCCATCAGAACACCTCTAAACACGGCCATTCTCCAGGCTCCGTGTCCATCCGATACGCTTTATTTTAAGCTGCAGTTGAGCTACACACGGGGGTCATGGTTTATGGAGCCGCAGCCAGTAGATCCCCAGACTGTTTTAGCTCCGCCCCTCTCTCTCCTGCCCAGTCCACTCCAGCCCTGCCCTGCAACAGACCCTTGTCCTGGCATTCAGCCTCGTACAGTCCTCCCCACCGCACCCAACCCAACACAACCCAACCCAGCACCTCCAGGCAGCCCCTGCTGCCCATGACTGACCTGTCCATCCATTGTGTGTTTGCTTTCTAGCAACACAGAGGCCAAGCGCACACAGAGCAGCGCGGCCACTCCTGGATCTGGACGTCGGTCCTGCGCCTGGTCTCTCTCACTCTGTGTCTGTCTGCCGCTCACTCAGTGACATGGCCCCCCATACTGGCTGCTGACCCTCTGGTATACCTTACTGTGAATCCTCCCATACCGCCCACCTGCTCCCCTGGACCCCTGTCCACGCACATATGTGCTGATGCACAGACACACACACACTCACAAAGCACACACACACACTCACAAAGCACATACACACACACAAATACACACAAATACACACACACACACACACACACACACACACACACACACACAAACACACACATTTGTGTATTCAAACACACACATTAACTACAAAGACGTACTGACTCTATGAAGTTGACATATTACACAAAAGCTCAACCTTAAACCAAAACACATAGGCAAACACACACATACACACACACACACACACACACACACACATTTCCACTTAACTAGACTAGGCAGTCCGTCTGTCCCTAGCGGCCCTGTTAGTGGCTCCTTGAGACCCTGGCCCCCGTAGTCTCCTTCTGTCTGCTGCTGGAACAGATCTGTCAGACGCGGCTCCATCTTGAGCCCCCTATGCTACTCTGGCCCTCACATAGCAGTACACTTCTACTGTTGTTCCAAGAAATCCATTCGTCCATTGCCTGCGTAGGCATGGATCTGTTCACGAGCACCCGTGTGTGTGTGTGTGTGTGTGTCGTCGTCCATGTCCTCCTCTGCAGTCACGCTATGTCGTTGTCTCACCCCTTCGTGAGAGTGCTAATCTGCATTGACATACATAAAGTGCAATGTGTGCTTGCGTGCTTGTGTGTGTGTGTGTGTGTGTGTGTGTGTGTGCGCGCAGACACACCTCCTGTCTTACCTCATCATTTAAACAGAGCCACATTATCTCTGTATTTTTCTAGATTCAGATTTTAAACAAGAAGCTGGACTTCAGTCACGTACAGTCAAAGTGCGGATCCAAGGATAATCTGAAGCATTCCCCCCGTGGAGGCAATGTATGTACCGCTCCATCTCTCCCTTTCCCTGTCTCCCCCCTCCCCAGTGACCAATGGCACATTCCCTACTCTGACCTACCACCCCACCCCCCTTCCCTCACACTTCCCCCCCTTCCTCACACTTCCCAACCCCCCTACACTTCCCAACCCCCCCCACACACACACACTTCCCAACCCCGATCCTGTAGTTGTGGTCCTGGAGGGCCCCCATTCTACCTTGCTGCACCTCTCCCAGTCCTGCATACCCTCTGAACAATGCATGACCTGGTCCTTCGACAAAAGCGATGGAGCTCGATCATTTCAGTTGGCCTCCAAGGAAAACTCAGAAAATGTGATTCATCCAAATATGAGCAAAGATTTGAAAGTTAGCACAGACAAATTTGAGCACCACTTTGTCGAACACAAATGTGTGTTTCCATTGAGCCTCCTCTCGAATTCACAGATGCCTATCACAGTGTGAACACTTGGTATTCAAAACCGAAGTCCCTTCTTGTTGTCCATCTGGAAGTGATATATACACATTTATTTAGTGTATATATTATCACAGTGAAGACATCAGCACCTGTGTATTCATCAGATTCAGGCGAAGCGGCTGAATTGTTTCACTTTTTATGTTTGTTGTTGTATGTGTGAACTATTTCTTCTTGTGATGGAAAAGTGTGAGTGAACTTTTTTGACTTACTTTGATATTAATGATGTGGATCCGTGTGACTACAAGTGTTACCCAACACACTTAATCTACAGATGTATGCACATTCGTGCAAATTGCATATGCACACACACACACACACACACACACACACACACACACACACACACACACTCCTTTTATTGTGCATACATTTGCACTCTCTGTCCTTTTTCATTCTGTTTCTGACTCTGCATGCCTAAAGTCAAAAGAACTGTTGAAAGCTGCTTGATTTTTTCCCAAGCCCTTGTTTCTGCTGACTTGTGCGTGTGTCAATCAAATCCTGCTTTGTCTCTTTAACAGCACCTTGGGGCCCATAGCCTGTTACATGCATTTATGATCTCACAATGGGCCATCTGTCCAACTCCAATAACCCAAACATGCACACATCCATGTGCTCCATTTCCTGTCATGTTTCTGCTATTGAGGCGTAGCTCAGCGAGACACACAGGCTCCCAGGCCTACTTAGACGCTCGGTGGCTCCAGACAGATGTTTACATAGTACAGAAGAGAAGAGACGAGACTAGTCACATGGGCTTCATACACACACAAACATCTTCAGACACATACTCACAAATCATCACAGTTGCTGTGTAGTTTTGAATGAAAAGAGTCAAAAATGAATTGAACAAAAAGAAATGACACTTTTGTCTAGACCATCTGAGACATTTTGAAGAGCATCTCGATGTAAGCAACCATGTCACATCCCAACCCTCCCACACCCCCCAATCTCCCTCTCTTCCCACCACACAGGTTTTCATTCCTAGCGTAAAACTGGACTTTAGCCACGTCAGGTCAAAGTGTGGCTCCCTGGACAAAGTGCAGCATGCGGCAGGCGGCGGGAACGTGAGTTCACTCGTCCTCTCAATCTCCTTGTCTCCGTGTTTCCTCTCTCCTCTCTCCTCTCTCCTCACTCCTCTCTCCTCACTCTCTCTCTCACGCACTCACTCACACACGCACTCACTCACACACTCACTCACTCACTCACTCACTCACTCACTCACTCACTCACTCACTCACTCACTCAATCACTCACTCACTCTCTCTCACACTCACTCACTCACTCACTCAATCACTCACACACTCACTCACACACTCACTCACTCACTCTCTCACTCACACACTCACTCACTCAATCACTCACTCACTCTCTCTCACACTCACTCACTCACTCACTCACTCACACACTCACTCACACACGCACTCACTCACTCACTCTCTCACTCACACACTCACTCACTCAATCACTCACTCACTCTCTCTCACACTCACTCACTCACTCACTCACTCACACACCCACCCTCTCACCTTGCACAGGAGACCAAGTGAGGCAGAGCCAAAAGGGTCCATGATGTGTCCCCTCCACAGAAGTGCTGTCTCTCAGCTCAAGGCCCCTCACCTAACACACTCCCCACTCCCAGTGCACCTTTGTCTGGCCCGACTGGGCGTTGTGTTTCCCCGGGGGACAAACAGAGCCAGGTGTTTTCCCTCCCTGCACTTCTCTCTCCTCCCCACCCTCTGAAAAATACAGTCATTACTGGGTGGAGGAGAAGTGATCGCGGGCCGGAGGCGAACAAGCTCACCTGCGCTTTCATCCAGTCAAATCCCTTACATTTCCCTCTGCGCACCCCTAATCTCCACTTAACAGTGACACTGACTCTACCTGTGCCACAATACAGGATATTGTTTCCATTCACCACCGTGTCCAATGGGCCCTTTGTTTTTCCTCTTTTATGGGAGGACCATGCAGAGCTGGTGGTGAAGTGTCTAGAGTGAAGCACTGATTAGGGCTAATGACCTCTTTCATGGCGTTTGATGTCTTTATCATGCATTAGTGTTTAATGACCATGCTGTTGCTGTGCTTGCTTCGCCTAGATGCCAAGATGTGCATGTCTTTATTTTATCTCATAATGTCTGTGCCAAACACATTTAGGGTGTGTCATAATTACATAATATTATTTTCTGTTTTGCTTGTGGCTTTATGTCCTCTGTAAAATCATTTCTTTATTCGCAGGTTTCACGGTCAAATTATCTATTATCTTTTTCGAATTCCCCAAGCTTCGATCGTTGTCATGACATAAAGCAGCATACACACAGACTTCCATGCTTATCATCTGGGAGCTGTTAATGTGTAGCTACATCAATAATTAGACTTAATAGTTGTATGGAGTTGTTTCCCGAGGGGTAATTGCATATTTCCACACAAACTGCTCTTTTGAATGGCATTGGTGCGTGTACATGCAGGTTCACAGACATTCTCTCTTCACTCCTGTTATTAGAGCCCCTGAGCTTGACCTTCCTCTACCTTTTAGAAGAGATGTGTGTTCCCATTGCAATTGTGTTTGTTAGTTTGTGAGTTCTCTCACGCTCTAAGTGTATCCTTCACAGGTCCAAATCCAGTCCAAGAAACTGGACTTAAGTCACGTGACTTCCAAGTGTGGTTCACTGGACAACATTCGCCACCGGCCAGGTAGGAAGCCCATTCGTCTCAGCACAGCATCATGGCAGAGGTCCTGCTGCTGGGACCGTCATGTGTCAGCTCCTGGTGTCTACAGTTCTGCAGCGCCATCTGCTGGACACATGGTGTTACTGCCTCTGCAGTGATTTTAATGTGAATGGTATACAAGTGTAGGACATAGTGCAGGATTTCAGTGTATAGTGTTGTCGTTAAATTCACACTTTCGCATTCACACACACTTCTTCACTAGTATGATGATATCAGTAGTATTTCTTTTTGAAAGAAGCAGTAAACAATGTTAATATTTTAATGATGTAGAAATATCTATGCACATCTTTTTAACAGATATGTTTAGCCAAGTCAACATAGAGTTGAGAATGATAGTCAAGTTACAGCAAGGATATGCGTTGAGTGAACACACAAGTACTGATTTCTGTCTGTCTCTCCCCCCTCTTTCTCTCCCCCCCTCTCTCTCTTTCTCTCCCCCAATGCTCCCTGCCCTCTGCTGCCCCCAGGAGGTGGGAATGTACGCATTGAGAATGTGAAGCTGGACTTCAAAGACAAAGCCCATGCTAAGGTGGGCTCCCTTGATAATGCCCAGCATGTTCCCGGAGGAGGTCATGTAATGGTGGGTAACTTGGCGTGGCGGGGACTCTAGGGGGCAGACAGATATAGGTTGTTGAGGTCATGGTGGCATGACAGCTTCAGCTTCAAGGTAGGCCCAGCTCTGTGCACTTACAAAAAAATTAAGTAGTAAGATCATGTGGCGATGTAAGTGACCTTAATCATGTTTCTGTGTGGAGACGTAGTTGACGCCAAGAGACCACTTAGCGGTCACAAGATGTTGTGAATCTCGTGTGGCACTGTGTCAGAATTAATTTTAATGGCATGCCTATTAAAAGCATGGCACCCTGCACTCTCTGCACCGGGTAAACGTTCGCATGCATACTTGATTTCCCCGGATGGCTCTCCCTTTCCCCGCCAGATCGAGAGCCACCGGCTCACATTCCGCGATTCCGCGAAGGCACGCACAGACCACGGAGCCGAGATTGTGACCCAATCACCTGACGGGACCTCCCCCCATCGCCACAGCCACATGTCGTCCTCGGGCAGCATCAACCTGATGGAGTCCCCGCAGCTAGCCACGCTGGCCGATGACGTCACCGCCGCCCTGGCCAAGCAGGGGCTGTGAGCGCCCGGCCGAGCGCCTTCTGCCCCCCCACTCTGTGCTCTCCGTCCACTGGGCAGACACTGCCCCCCCACTTATGGTTCTACTTTACCCCTATCAGCAGCACTCTCTTCTCTCTCCCTCAGCCTCACAGCCTCATCTAGCCAGGAGCGCCACTCCCAACGTTTGGAAGATGGTGGCCCCTCCGTCCTCAAATTCACCCCCTCCTGCACAGCGCACATCCACCTACTGGGACCGTAGTGACTCTATTTAATTAAACAAAATACAACATGGAAGCAAGTGGAAGAACAAGAAGGGAAAACAAATACACAGACACCGTACAGTTTTGTCTATTTTATTTTTTCTTCAATTTCCAAGGTAGATTAGAAAGTGCCAGTGCTTTTCCTGTTTGACTCCTTTTCTGTTTGACTTTTTTAATGGTGTGTACAGATAGTGGCCTGAAGCTCTGGTCCCAGATCGGCTCTAGCTGTTTGCACAAAGTAGTTCAAGTAGGATCAGGAACGGGATTGGCTGACCTCTGGTCAGCTTCAGAACAGCCTTTTCTACAACAGGCAGGAAGTGATGCGGCCATTCCATGCAGCTTGCATTCTTCTGCTTGGTCAGTGCATGGACTTGAAACACACACCCCAGCAGCAAGTCATGCTCATCAAACCTCCCCAGTACGATATAAACTATAGCTATACAACATGTGTATAAATATACCAGCTCCTCATTAGCAATTTCAATCGATTTTAAAAATAAGCAGTCACTCAAAAAGTCACCTATACCTGTAAAATTGCATCACTGCAAAAAAGAGAGATGAGATTATGGTATGATGAGCATGTGTCAATTCTCGTTCAAAAAGAAGGCTATTTTGTATTTTCAAAGAATTTTAGTAGGTTATTCCCTCAATCATTGGATTAAAATGAGCATTTGAGCATTTCACATATTTTGTAGATTAGTGGTAATGTTATGCTTGTCAATTGTCAACTGCAATGGTTGGCCAAGGGTCTCTCTTTCTCTCTCTGTCTCTCTCCAGACAAGGCTCTGAATCTGGCTGTAAGCATCACTGTATGTGATTGTGAACATACTGTAGAGCTATGTTATTCTCTCATGCACTGTCTGACCCGGTGCCATCACACACCCGCCTACTGTAGCTGAGTGACCTTTAAGAGGTCCAGGGATACCTTACACACCCTGAAGTGCATCAGCTCAACATCACAGGGGCTAGTGGGAGTCCTTGACACACTTCTCAGATGTAGGTCTGGGGTCAGCTGAGAATGGACCCTATGGGCCTGTGGTGGTCGGGGTAACCTTTTCTCTGATGGAGCTGTGGTCATTATTTAAACGGATTGACTTGGGTGCAGAGTGAAGCTACTCTGGGCACTGGTGTTGTGTTACAGACCCTGTGTTTTGCCATGTCACATTTGGATGCTATAACGTTTTTTTTATGTGCTGGATAAACTAAAAAGGGACAAAAAGTATGAAAAAATATGAAAAAGCGTCATTTCAAAAAGCATACATAAAAACAGAAAACTCAACCATCTCTTGCAATTGTTTCATAAAGTGCTCCAGTATAAATATTTTGATTTCTCTCTCTCTCTCTGTCGTTATTTGTGGTATTCCAACCCCTCCGGATCCCCTGATGTTTGTTAGCTTCTGTGTTTCTCTGCACCCCAAGCCTTGCCCTTCCCCATCTCCAATCTACCCTCCTCCCCCACAGCGACTGTAAATGTATTTAAAAGTCATGTAGATGTTTGCTGTTTTTCTCTTGTTGATATGATACCGATTACAAATGCTCATATGATTATGACACTAAATAAAAATAAAAAAAACACATGGAAACAAATGAATTGTTTTAAATGCAATGGTTTTTATTGTAATTTAAGAAGAGAAATGGCTTTTCTCAGAATTGTTAATTTTTTATATACCGGTATGCATAGGGTTGACCCACATATATTGCATATATGAACTATACTGTCAATACTAAGAAAAATCACAGCAGTGCTTTGAAGCTACTATCCAGCTGAAAGTCTGCTTTGAAGTCACTATCCTGCTTATTCTAGAACAATGCCCTCACCTCACTCACCCAATCAGCTAGAGTACAGTTTCATACTTCTTCCTCTCAGCTTATGTTTCATGTATTGCTTGGCATCTAATGGCATAGTGTTCAAATACATACGTTAACCTTAATCATATCACCTCAATACAGACAATGTACACGGCAACAAACAATTTCTTACTACTTTAGTACATTTCTTAAAGTATTTAATGTGGTGGCTATTTCGGCTATTCTACTAGTTAGAGCACATTAATGGCAAATACATCATCTAACAACCAGAGGTATAAAAAGTCCTTTATCAGAAAAATAAAAGTCCTACCATGTATTGGTTCTACTTGTGCATTTAACATTGGGGATTTCACAAATTAGCTGATGCATATGGCTGAGGAGTTGTGCTAATTAGAATATGCTTTTTAATGAATGGTTGAAACAAATATTTGGCAGGCTGTTAACTTTCTGAAGCTGGACTTATTATTGGTTTCACCACTCACTCACTTCGTTAGTATCTCAGTGAGATGAACATGAGCAGAGCTACTAGGCGGACAGGCCAAGGCTAGGACTTTTACACCTCTATGAGCAACCTTCCTCATTATGACACGTGCTCCATGCTAAACTGGAGAACAAACAGGGATTCGGGACAAGGATCCTTTGTGAAAAGTTTATTATGTGAAATTACAGAGGTGAAAAATAAATTAAGACTTTGGGGGAAAAGGGAGACATGTTCCAATGAGTCGTCCACAGTTGCGGGACAGTGGGGGTCATCAATAGCACCTCCGTTCTGTAGCACCAATCCAGACCGTGGGGGTAGGGGGGAGTGTCGGATCACATCTTCACAGCGTCCGATGCCCCCTCACACCCTTCACTAATGGCCCAATGCGAAGAGACATGCCCTGACAGAGAGTGAGGAGCTTCACAACACGAAACGTCGGCTGAAAAATAAAGTGTGGCGTCCAAGAACGGATAAAATAAAGAAAAAAAGTTGGAGGAAAAAACTATATGGAAAAATAAAACAATGTGACAACACGAACAGGTTTTAGGAATGACATCCCATAGTCCTTTTCATTATCCATTTCTCAGGTGGAGTTGGAAACAGTGGGCGGATGTCCTGACACCATGGGGTCTGCAGAAATTCTTCAGCTTCCTCACCATGTGAATTTGAGGGATCTTACACAGACATGATGTGCTTGACGAAAGCTGTGGGGCAAGAGGAGAGTGATGTCATTGCTACCATCGCGATCATTATCAACATTAAGCCATACAACATGAAGCTATGACGTTTGAGACATAATACGAACCCTCATAGTTGACACAGCCGTTCTCATCCTCCTGTCCTGCCATGAGAGCATCAATCTCAGCCTCATTCATCTTCTCACCTGAAGGAGAAAATGGTCATCTTAGGTTAGCCATCTAGCATGTCAAAAAATCTGGTCATCTTAGGTTAGCCATCTAGCATGTCAAGAAATTCACCTTAGACCATCCTCCTACTCACTGACTGAAACGTTTTAAGGCAATTCTCAAGCCATCAGGCCGTCTCTTACCCAACGTTGAAAGGACGATACGCAGCTCAGCACCCATCACTGTGCCGTTACCCTCCTTGTCAAAGACGCGGAGACCCTCAACGTAGTCCTCAAACTGCGCCTTGTTGGGGTTGTTGATCACAGTCTGCAACATGGGCAGGAACTGCTCAAACTCAACTCTCTTGGCAGCCATGTCTGGAAGGACATATCCAAAAACATGGAAATGAACATATACATAAACACATACATAAATAATAAAATGAACAATTGTAGGCCTACATGTGTGCTAAAATAAAATAAACATTGCCATACAATAGCATGCATGGCACATTGCGTTTTAATCACTTAGCATCTACAAAATGTAATAAGCTGATCAACTCCACTTACAGTACATAATCATGTTTATATTTTGTTTTACGATGGATGGACACTGTGAGGGGTGGGGCAGGGTGAGGGTGTAGCTCTTTTACCTTCTGGGGAGGGGTTGCCGAGGATGTGCTTGACCTCTTTGTTGGTGGGGTTCTGTCCCAGAGCACGCATGATGTCGGCGATCTGGTTGTAAGCTACCTTGCCATCACCCACTCTGTCAAAGAGTCCAAAGGCTTCCCTGTAGTCTGCAATCAGGACAAAGATGACTCATGAACTTTAATACTGGTTAATGACTGCTGTCAGTAAAAAAACTGATGAAAGATTTTACATCTAAAACAAGATGGGACAATTAAAAGGAGAACTAAATGGACAGTTGCTAAAATAATTTAGATGGAATATTCATGTCTCTATTCTCAAAAAGGTTTTTTTTCTCAGAGGCTTTCTACTCATTTGTGGTGCTCAGTCTTACATAAATAAGTGGGGAGTGGACTTCAGCAGAGATGAGTGACTCATCGGACACTGCCAGACACCATGTGACCTGAAGCACAGGTTACCCATGAATGATGAGCTCAAGGCCACACATCTCACTCATCCAGCTACCGCAATTACAAAAAACAGCTGGGCACATGCCTCAGCAAGGGTAACCAACATGTGATAACAAGGGCCAGCTATTTCTATGGGCCTTTTACCACAGTCTCAATGGAAAGTGATCTGCTGAAAGCTTAGTAGCTTTATGTGATTTCCGCATTGGGGCCAGCTGCTCCTTACAGCTCACTGCTGGGCGGCATTTAAAGCCCTGGCGGGCAATCGATACTCTCCCAAGAATACTAACCCTGCCATATATAGACACTGCTGGGCCACGACTGACCTAAGTAAACTCCAAGAATGCTGACTACGGTGTAACTCACACCCCCCCACTCTGCACGCTGACCGCCTGGCCTCCCATTGGCCCAAGAGGCCATTCTTTCATGTCACTCACTGCCCTGGCCAATGGGGGCAGGACCACCACTAGGATGTGTCAAATTGTTTGACCTTTACTACACAATAAAAGTTAATCCCACAACACTTCTGGCATTTGACACTAAGGGGTAGAGACACTCTGCTTCATTTGGGTTCTAATGATCACAATGCTCTCTTGAGAAAAGGTCCTAACCACAAAATACATCACAAAATATCCCCCCTCTCTTGTCAATTGTTCTATGTGGTTTCTGATCAGATTGCCATATGCTTATATTCTCAAAATATAACGGTCAGTTGGCCAGTTAGTCAGTCAGTTCTTGAGAGTCTACTAATCCACTCACCATTCATTCATTCATTCATTCATTCATTAATTCGTTCATGTATTCAAATTATTCCCTCATAGACTCATTCATTCATGTTTTTTACATTTAGGCTTCATCAATCAGTCATTCATCAGTATGTCTTAGTTCTGTTTGTTGAATTTGCAATTATTTAGAAGTATATGTTGTGCCAAACAATAGGTAGGTCTATAAAAAATGACTACTCACCCTCAATCTGGTCTGGGGTGAAGTCCACCTACAGTAGAAAAAAAGCAGCAAAAACAGCCTTTAAAACATGTCCCCATATCTCAAAACAACCGTTGCATCGCAAAGAGTGGATAGATCAGTATCAACCGGGATCTGGGAGCCTTCAGCATTTTTCCCATGGAAAACTATATTTAAAGGGGCTTAGATCCAATATGATTACAATCAGAGCAATTGGTAAGGTTAATCAAGTGATTGAAAATTGCTATCCTATAGTATTGACAGATGCAATAGTAATTCCGAGCTAGTCTCCTCTGCGCTGTCGCTTGAATGTTATTCTCTTGTTGTAAGTCACTTTGGATAAAAGCATAAACTACATGAATACATGTAATGTAAATGCAAATGCACAGTTCACAATTAACTGTCCTGCTCTAGAGCAATCAAAGCATGGGTTGAACTGATTTAATATATCAGATGACATTAAAAAAATTATATCAAACAGTGACATAAAACTTTTTGTAATTCTTAAGTGAGGAGGTAAGTTACTTCTTCGAAACTCCTTTTGCCTAATTTAGAACCACAGCTGCTTAAAAGACGGTAACATGAGCATATGAGCTCCATGTTTAGACATGATAACCATCTCCACATTTGGTTACGCACGACTCGACGCTACCTGTCATTTACAGTATCACCCCAAACAACTCTGATGTGATGAGTCTGATGATTTAGTACAGTGTTATAATAAATCCAGAAAGCAGAGAGCAAACCTCCGGAGCTCTCCGTGGTACTGATTCACCCCAGTATATAGCCTATCATAGATGTTGACCGTGTGCTTATAGGCCTACTTAAAAAAATGCCGTGAAAAAGCTTTTTTTTGTGTGAAATTGTCTGTTACTCCATCAAATCCACCTCGCACAGAGGCCCAGTGCATAAACTCTACATCTCTACTCTAGACTACTACATCCCGTGGTAGTTGAGTCTCAATATGCTATATTCCCATATCCTCACATCAACCTTTTTATGAGCTATATTGTATTGTATTACATATTCCAAATGTCACCAATAGCCTATTGCTGGTTTCAGAACAAGTATGTTTTAGCAGGGGGAAAAAACAATACCGGAAGTGCGGAGCAAAACGATTCTGTCTTTACCTTGACAGCAGACAGGTCAATAGCGGCTACAGCGGGCTTGGGTGGGGGCTCTGGTAGGGGCTCCTCTTTCTTTGCTGGCTCGGCCTTCTTTGCGGGCTCTGCCTTCTTGGCTGGTGCCGCCGGCTTGGCGTCCTTCTTAGGTGCCATGTTAAAAGTGATTTGTCTGCTTCACCACAGATTCCAGGTGACAACACAAGGGACGGACCACTGCTTGGAGGGCTCAGAACACTTGCGGGAAGAATGGAAGTATATATATGTGTATACCTTACTCCACTGTGGATGCTAATGCTTCTCAAGGGACCGGATTGGACGACGTTTCCAGAGGGGTGGTCGCCCCTTCTTTACAAGGAATTGGGGGCGACCCGACAAAATGCATATGGAGCGCGTCAGTGCTTGTTAATTTAAAACAGGAGAAAGAAAAAAGAGAAGCACAGGAAATAGTGCAGGGGGTTGTCCGGGGTCACCAGGTGGGACATATCCTCATGTTTGAGAGCAGTATATGTTCCTAGAAATTTTAGGTGAGTGTAATGTTAAGTGCGTAAGTGTTGCCTATCCACGGGACTTCTGGAAACATGAAAAGCTTGCTTTAGGACAATAATCCAGTTCGCGGTGAAAACTCTTCCAGTCGCACTCTTTTTTGTTAGCGACATTACCAGTGTGTGTGTGTGTGTGTGTGTAATTCATTGCCATCAATAATCGTTTGCGTTAGACAGCTTTACAGAAGAATGTCCTGGAATTCATCTCTCAAATGCCATGGGCCACTCAACACACGCAATAACAACATTGAAAGCTTTCTTTTCAATAGCCTACACGTTTGTGCTTTCACCACTGTAATAATTTAGATTACATGGCCTATTCAACACAAGTGTTATAATCTAAAAGGAAAAATGCAATTATTCACAATTATCCTATCAGTCAGCATCCTAATTTAATAACAAAAACGCTTTTGGCGCACGGTAATGCTTGCTCTTGACATGAATGAACTGGTCCTGTCTGTTGTGAAAGATACTTTTTTAGGACACTGAATTCAGCTTCCTTTGAGAAATCACTGAAGAAACCCGGCATCCAGGTCATTAGCAAGCCATGCTATTAGCAGTCAAAAGGTAGTTGCCATAAGTCATCTCTTCACCTCCCAACGCCTACCCTGTGGGGTGGGCCGGAGGAGGCGTTCTCTGGTGCTGGAAACGAGCGCAATTAGATTGGCACTGCTTTGAGAAAGATGTATGTTTAGCTACTGCCATAGATGGCATGGCCAATTGTAATGGATATTTGTTTTCTTCTTAAAAACTTTTGTTACCCGTTACTTTTACAGGATCAGTAAAATGCCATTGTAGAGGAGAGCACACTGCCAATAGTCTGTATTGTGATTACCACAGGCTCCTTAAGGACAATAGCATATTCAGTCAAAGAAAACCAGCTGGGGGAACTTTCAGTGGAGAAGTCACACCTTTTGTCATCTTTATTTTGAATAGGCAATACCAAGTTGGGCCCTGCACATATGATCTGTTGTACGGCATGCGGTTGAAGTGGATTGGTCATGATGTGTGTGACCACAGTTTCTTCTGACTGCTATTGCCTTAGGAATGAGGACAGTTGAGGAGGATGATTCTCTCTGGGTTCTCAGCTGCCAATGCCTGTTACCACACAGGGTGATTGTAGCAGGTTTTGGCTCCTTCCTGTTTTCTAAATATGTCTTAGTGCCCCACCCCACTGACACGGGTAAGGGATAAAGAAGGGTCTGGAGGCTCTCTCTCTCTCTCCCCACCTCTTCTTTCTCTAACCCCTTCCAACAGAGGCTCAGCCAGAGAAAACCACATTCGCGTCAGCTGTCATCAAAGCTCACCCTGGCCTTCCAGAAGCACCGTCTCCAAGACCCCTGCCCCTGCACCTGTCTCACTGGTCCTAATCACGAATTTTTTTTGTGAAGTTTTTATTATTTTACCAAAATTACTCGGCCAAAGAGCCTGGTGCTGGGGTGGGGGGTGGGATGGGGTATGGGACAGGGGGAGGAGAGACCATAGTTATAATCAGTCTTCATAATCAGTAATAATGTCCTAAGATGGCTTCCTTACTCTGTGAGGTCACGGACAAAAAAAGAGCTGCTTACTGATTGGCCCCAAAAAAGAAAAACAGAGACCTGTTTGTTATACAGCTACCATGCAAACTCCCATTAAACTTAGAAAACTTTTGAACAACTCTGTTGTTCACTCTTGCTGGAGCGGTGCCATAAATCAACACAGAACACCAAATATATTTAAAATATATTATAATTACCTCAAGACTCGTGTTACAGATAACACCCTAGTTATGCTCCCTTTAAATTACTGTTTTGACAATTTGGTAGCAATGTTCTGGCTATGTCATGGCTATGTCATATGGTCAGGGTTAGATATGTCATAAGGTCAGGGTGAATACAATAATGATGATGATGATACCAGCATTTTACTACA
Source organism: Alosa alosa (assembly GCF_017589495.1). Classification (NCBI taxonomy): domain Eukaryota; kingdom Metazoa; phylum Chordata; class Actinopteri; order Clupeiformes; family Clupeidae; genus Alosa; species Alosa alosa. Next base: position 22,340,566 of record NC_063191.1, read on the forward strand.
TGGAAACATATACATTTCAGAATCATAAACATGTTTTCATAAATCATTGTAAACAGTGTCCCCACTCTTAGTAAATATGCTCAGCTCTAGAGTTGGATGTCAATAACCGCGTGATTGGACCCATACACTAAAGTACAGCCAGGCCTCATGCCAAGTGACACATAACTGGATTAAATTAAACTCCTTCAGATGGGCCAACCCTAAGCAACAGAGGAAGGAGTACCCCAGGAAAGGTTAAAAGGTCATAGGTCATAGGAAAGGTTAAAAGGTCATAGTGAAACAGCACTTCATGTGGCAATTGTGAGGAACTGCATTTTGATACAGTAGACACAGTTCAAGATCTTGCCATGCTGTGCATATTACTTGATTTAAACCCTGGTCAGTACTATTATCAATGTTCAACATTTGATGTGAATGAATATACACGTCCTGACAGTTCTTTAATAAGAGGAAATGCTAAGGAGATTCATGAACCAAGTGGGAAGGGTCAGGATAAGTCTTCATGCAGGCAGTAAACATAGCAACTTAGCACCATACAGATTAAAAGGCTTTAACTCCCTGGCAGCCTGATGGAGTTCTTGCAATGATGAATATATCTCATGAATGGAGAGAAGATTTGTTCAGTTGCTGGACCTTCAGTGGTTGACCATATTTACTGTTTTATTACTGTCTTTCATGAAAGTACTTTTGCATTTAACTCTATTAAATATGCTCAAACACATAGACAGAGACGGAGAGGTTTTAAAGGAAACATATTTGTATAGCCAACAGATGTTGTTTACGTACAGTGTCTTGAGTTGATGAGAAGTAAGTACAAGTACATGATTCACTATTTTTTCACTATCCAATCCCTGAGCGGAATCTACGAGACACTGCAATGAAGACCCTCAGCATTAGCAAGCCCGTTAAGCTGTCTTCAATATCGTATGTCAAGAAAAGTAGCTATAGCTGAAGCGTAGTACAGTGACATCACACATTAAAAGCTGCCTTGTAGGGATCCCAGGGAAAGCCTGCATTAAATGCTGTTCTAACTGCAGTGTAACCATATTAGTATAAATATCTGCTGTACAACATACAGTAATGGCTTTACGCAGACACAGCAACGTGATCGCAATGAGAAAACCAGTCACCTGAACAGAATGTGCACTGATACAGTAGATCAACTCATCTGCAGCTATCATGTGTGTATCTGATGAGGGATTTGACTGGAGTGAGCGTCAGTTGTTTGTTCCCAAGCCTCAAATAGGACAGGCATTGTCGGGGTAGTGTGTCCCTCATTCTCTCCAGCATCATCACATCATCACCCTGAGTCTTAGCCGGCCCTTCAAGAGGAAGGGTTTAACCCCCACAGAGCCCCCTTTGGGATGTATGAAGACACACTGTGGCTCAAAATTAACTCATACTTTACTGAAGAGACAATGCACTATACAATACAGTCAATAACTTTAAACATAACATAATACCAAATGAGTAATTATATGAATTGAACTCAAATGTTCAAATGTTCCTGGTATTGCAGTTGAAGAGAGTTAAACTCAATTAATAATAAGGATGTTTTTGTTTTGTATGACAATTTTTGTTTTAAATTGAGCCAATTGATTTGTTACCTAAATGAAGGGATCACAAAAGATTGTTAGTGACAATAAAGGTTAAAAATGATATAATCATGAGTGATGGTTGCAATGTTATTTATATTTACACCAGCAGAATGGCAAAGGTGAAAGTCATAGTGACTTCCATTGGTCCATCTCACCCATTGAGCCATCACCTGCCCATTACTATTTTTTGCACCTGGTTGCACCTACAGCCTGTGAAGATTTGTGCCTGGTTTGCAGATCACTGATGCTTTGCAGTATGACAGTTAGACTTTCCTTGGGTTCTGGTCTGACCTCCCAAACCAAGCAGGCCCAGCACCCACCCCCTTTCTGAGCCCCAAAAGGAATGAGCTTGTAACTGAGCCCAGGGACAGATGGACACTATTTATAGGCCTTTCTGGAGAGGTGTGAAGTTTCTTGGGATCTCTCTGAGTGGGGCTACAGCTCCTTAAGGGGACCGATTCAAAGCAGTTGGCCTGCCGATTAAAGCACCCCCACAGTGCAAATGGGCATTATAAAGTGGAAGGCTAAACAAAGCCAAAACATGGCCTTGGCCAAGAGAAGGAACCCATGTTACCTGATCCCCATCTTGGAATTTATGAGTCATATGGTCAGTCTATGTGCTGCAGGGCATGCCTAAGTCATTTGCCGTGTTGACCACTGCTGTAGGTCTGAGTGTGAGAGGGTGTCACCCTATCTTGTTGAAAAATAGTATAATATATATAAAAAACATGCACACAAGTATATATGATGTCATATTTGCTGTGATTTTATTTTCTGAATTCACGTAACTACTTAAAATCATCTGCAAATTGGTTTGCGGTTTCTAGAAATAGTGTGAATATTTAAAATGTTCAAGGTCTATATCTGATGTCAACCAAGGTTATGACAGATATTCTTCAGTGGACTCCATCACCAGCATTGTTGCTGTTGCAGGGCTCTTCATTTTAGCATTCAGTTTGACTCTTGACATCATTGAAAAAGTTATCCACCTACAGTATGTCATATGAGATGGGGTGGGCAGAAGATAATAGCAGAGGGCACTGGGATATTCTAGAATATTCCAGAGCTTTACCAGGCTGCCCCACCTGTCTGCAGACTCCTTGTCTCTTACTTTAGTGCCTGTTTACTCAATGCTGCCACCCTGTGTTTTTCTCATCATGTTAAAGAGATGTTGCTCTTGTTTATTTGGGCAGACATTGCGTATACTCTGCATATTTCATTATATTGAAAAACCTTAAATGCTTTTACTGCTACGTGTAGTGAGAAGGTTATGTTTCATCTTTGGTTTAATATTTTATGTATTCATGGATTTGGAGACTTGGTGCAGAGAAGTAATGTGTGTTTGTGTGCTCCAGTTACTCCAATACATACTTCTAACCATCTATCTATCTATCTATTTATATATTTTACAAAAATGTATTAGTCAAGGTTAACTGAAAATAAAGTATAAATATAAAAACTTCAGATCTCTAATGTTGAATTCTTGAGAACACAAAAGGTGTAGTCATCAGCATTGATGCTTGACTCTGAGAAAGACAATATTATCCCAGGAACATTTGCTTTCCTGACAGAAATAGCCTTAATTATTTTTAGGCTTTTTTGTATGGTTAAACATGTCTAAAAGCTGCACATATGATCCCAAACAATGTGAATGCCATTCAAATGACAGAGAAACATTCCATATCTCTTTAAGCACTGGAGTCCCAGTGGATGGATCCAGTGTGTTGCCGTAATAGAAAGTTATGTGTTTCAAAGGCTTCCCGTGTTCTTAAGAGACTGTGCTATTTTCCATCTTCAGGCTCATATAGCTAGCAGCACTGTGTTGTTGCCAGTGAGACAAGCATCGTGGAAAGTTGCTTATAACAATAAGATCCAGGAACAGTGAAGAAACCCTCAAACTGTTACATATGGTGTTCAGCTGTTGATGTGTCACAAAATGCAGGCAAATGTGGAAGATTTTGATGTACAAACATACACAAATTGTAGATTGTGTGTGCGTATCTATGTGGGAGTTCAAAAGTTTTCCTATCTGAAAATGTAATGTTATTAAGATTTGAATTTCTACAATGGTGTAGTGACCCGTGGAGTAGGGATCATTTCCTTTTCCACCCAAAATGTGAAATGTGCATGTAAAAGTTTCATGGTGATAGTCTGTTTGCTTCAAATTTATCCTAACAACATGTTTTGCAGTCCACAACCACTAGAGTGCACTGTTACTCTTTCATGATAAGCTTTAAGCACAGAAGTCTTCCTTGAATGACTCATTTGTGATTTTAACACCAGGGCATGAAACACTATACCAGTAATGAAATGACCATTGACTCCATAGAGGACTTCAGCTCCAGGCAGCCTCAGCACAGCACAGCCCTGCCCAGACAGCCTGGCACAGTTTCCTCTAATCTGACTGTTTTACTTTTGAAATATCATCACACTTCTTCATACCCAGGGGAGCATTGGGTAAGATTTGATAAAAAAAAAATCCAAAATTTTGATATAGTCCATATTGCTGCTGAAACAGCAAAGATAAAACATACAAGGTCTTCAAGCTTACCCTAAACCGCTAGTGCATTTAGTGCACTTTATGTTTTCATCATCCTACTTCAATCACTCAAGCCCTACTTCAAGCCCTTTGAATTTAAACATTATTTTAGACTCCAGTTCAGACATGGCCAGCTGTTACCTAAGGACTCAAAAATGGGGGTGTGCAACGTCCTGGGGTGATATGTCTCACTTTCCGGCCTCAAGACCATGTTGTGTAGTGGTAAAATAAGAGGTGGGAAAGGCATTCGGAGCATGTTTGATGATGGTGGAGGTTATTGTCCAATATTTTATAACAATACCAGTGGTATTAAATGGTTTCTAGAGTGTTGATGAGTGTACATATTGTAAATGTGGATAATACAGTGTGTTTTTTTAATGTCAAAAGTTCAAATTGGTGAACAAACTCTTGAGAGGTGGATAAACTCTATTTCTGAAATTTCAGAGGTAGGTGAACTGCGTTTACTTGGCGTTTAGCCTCCACTACATCCCTGCTCAACACCTCACCACCATGGTCACCTCACCTCAGAACCGTTATGATACAGAGATAGGGTCAAGTCTGTGGACGTTGCTAGGGTCACTGCAGGGCATCATGTTGTATTGTTCGTCATTAAAGACCGCTCTCTTTGCTGACACATCCCAGGTCACATTACTCACGCCCAACTGGCCACTGGTCACAGACTGCTGAATCCACCAGAGCGCCTACTCTGGTCTGCTGCAATCTCACCATCATCAGCAAACCCCTGCAGCTCCCCTAATCCCCGGCCATGGCTGCCCACTATTGTGTGATGGTTGGGTTGTGTCGGAGACAAGTCTTTGAAGGGCATTGTTTAGGCCATTCAAGATGGAGGGTGAGAGATGGGGGACAGAGTGTTTTGTGTGTGCCTGCATAGTGTGTCGTTTCATGTTTGCATGCACTAAGTTAACATAGTTTAAGTACCTTTAGGTTTTCGACCAGATTTTTATTTCCAGACTTCTCTTGGAGATGAAGGCATCCCTGGCATGATGTAGAAGTAGGCTATCAATGCATCACCATGGATATTGTAACCAGGGGCGTAGATTTGCGTGGGGACCGAAGGACGTGTCCACACCAATGTCAAATTACTGACTGAAATGTCCCCACCAATATTCAGGTTGAAATGTGGAAAAAAGCGCTCACATGCGCTACACAAAGAGTTAAATCATTTCTCACTTCAGTGCTGTGGATCATCTCGTACAGATCTTGTAATGTAGAGTAGCCTATAAGGGTAAATCGCTGTGATTTGAAGTTACCTATAATAACTAAGCCGCAATCTCCTGCGCAGCATGGCGCTCTACAAAGCATATGTAGTGCGTCCAAATTCACCCATTCTTCTCTGTTGAACTCCTCGAGAAGTAGGCTACTCATCATGTGTCACATGAAAAAGCCTTTTCTCAGCTTTTAAACGGTGCTAGCTAGCCACTATTTGCTGTGATAAACAGTTCGCGAGAAAAATAACTTCAAGAGATTTAATAATTATTCTCTGCGCCATCCCCACATCCATTCGTCTTGGTGGAATATCGTAGGCCTACACACTCTTCACACAACACATGACAAACCATAGGCCTATATATCAGAATAAACAGCAGACCTCACCGAACACAAAGGTGTAATGCATTCCCGTGTATAGTTACTGTAGCTGTTCCAGAGAAAGCCGGTTTTTAAATAAATTGTAGCAAAATTCAACATGGTCTTTCGGCTTTAAGCATTTCTTAAAACTGAGCTGTGCTTACATCGCCTAGATATCTGTAATTATTAGAATCAGAGAATATACAGGCAGCTCACGGTTAAGAGTTTGTCAATGTAGCCGCAACGTAGTTTGTTAATGTTTTCTTTTCACAAAATGCTAAGCATGCATGTATTTAAGTTTCTTAAAACTGAGCTGTGCTTAAATGGGTCAATGCATAATTTCATAACAGACCAAATAGAAAATAAATGTTAAATGTTAAATATAGCCTACATATCTGTACATATTAAAATCAGATTATGTAGGCTACACAGTATAGTTGGATCAAGTTGGACAGTTTTAAATCATGCCAATCTTGTCTCACATTTTAATCATGGATAGTAGTTAGACAATACACATTTGAATAATTTTATATATCTATAGTGGCTGGTGAAAGAGTTGAGAGGGGGGGTGTTAGTGGTCCTCACCAAAGCTCAGACCAAACCTACGCCCTTGTAACAGAACATCAACCAATGCATTTGCCAAACAATACCACCTTTTTAAAAAACGAATCCAAAATGTTCTAGCAGCATTTTGGTAAATGTAACACATGATGACCAAGATGCTTAAATCAAATGTAGGTAACCTCAATTATGTGTTTAGCATGAGGCTTAAATAAGTAAAATGTCATCTTGGTTGGGTTACATGTCTCTTCTGATGTTACAGTGTCAGCCTACATGAACTCCTCATGTGGGAATGCATGCCCAGTAGGCATGATACATTTCTCATCATATCAATCATGCACAAACGCATGCACACATAGTGTGATCAAATGTTTCTAAATACTCTAGTGAATGCAAAGTAGCCTAGGCCTACTTATAGGAGAAGAATAATAGTAGGTCAGTGAGTTTGTAACAATAGCTGTATAATACAAAATAAAACAATGAAATTGTTATCACTACACCATGGTTCAACTTCACACTGGAATGTCCGTCACTGAAAGGCATTAACCAATCGTCGATCAGTGCGCGATGTAAGCGATGTAAGCGATGAGTTTGATGGCAGCGTGGCGGGCTTATGGAATTCCTGCAGTTGTGGGTTAGGTCAGAGTGCAACTCTGCACTTTGGCGTTCCACGCGGCACGCCTGGCAAAAGCTTACGGCAGCTGACAGTTTCTCAGGCAAGACACGAGGACGCTGCACTTTCATTCATTTTTTTACAACGGGATATATAGTTGTTCTTTCGACCTAGTCTCTTCTGAAAGTGACTGAAAAAAAGGATAAAGTTATTTTGGGCGATTTTACCACAACATCATCTCCCGTTGTTTGTAATTTTATAATGACAAAGATATTAACGGCTTGCACAGTAGCCAGGGTAACATTACTGAAGCAAGGATGGCTAAGTGGCAGAAGCAGGAGTCTTGTAAACTGGAAGTCAACTCGTCTGTTCAGTGTAAAGGTAAAATAAAATGCTAATTATTAAAGCTCATGAACATTTTATCCAGCCTCGTTATCAACCAGTCTGTCAGTTACAATTTTATTTTGGCCCTCTTGCTTAAGCCAGCTAAACCGGGGTCAACAAAGAAAATTACTTAAGCCAAATTTGCTAACTTAAACTTTGTGAGCAAATGTAACCATTGATTTAAATATGTTTTCAAAAAAGACCTAAGTTTAACCTTATCCAAAATAACTTTAATGATAAAGGAATTTAATACGTTTTTAATTCTCTGATACGTTCATGGTCTGATTTATTTGGCCGAATATCAAATTCCCGCTTTCAAAAACCATAGGTGCTAGTGGGTGTGCCTGCCTGCTAGTGCTGGCTGCTGCTGCTACCCTCGACGTGCTACTTTGCATAATGTAAACATTGAGTAGCCATGTCAGCATTTGATTGGCTGTTTGTTATTGTGTTTTCATAGCAAAAATGGTGAAATCACATAGGTTTGTTTGGTTTCATGCCAACACAGTGAGTATAGTTATCTAGGTCCACGAAATACCGAGTGAAACGCCTCATTTGTTAACCGTAAATCGCTGTGGGATAAGTTCGGCTACGTAATCATACTTGTTTAGCCCATGTATCAGATGTGGAATTATACTACACTATTGCTGAGGCTGTTTATTCACGTTGGAGGGCTAGTTGCATTGAATTGCGCCATGTGTTGAAGGAAGTATTTTTTATTTTATTGGGAAAAAGATCCTATATTATGGCTGAAGATAGCAATGCCAACATTCCAATCAGTTATCTATCTATCTATCTATCTATCTATCTGTCTTAAAGCAAACATGAGGTTGTATTACAAATCTTCACAATTATTCATGATGGCAAGGCATAAGTCAGGTGAATCCTCACATCAGTGTCAGTTCCACCATAGGTTGAAAAGAGGGAATGCGATTTACATTTGTCACGTTCCTGTCCTAATTATTTTGATTACTGAGAAGCACTAGTAAGGACTAATGTCTGTACTACTGTCCTATCTGAACCCTTATCCTCAGGCCCAGACTGCTCACCTTGTTTTGGAGGATGGCACTCGAATGAAGGGCTTGTCCTTTGGAAAGAATAGTTCCATGGCTGGCGAGCTAGTCTTCAACACAGGACTTGTAGGGTGAGGCATACACAGTTTTCATTATGATTGAAAGGCTTGAATGCAACAGAAACTTTTTTTTTGTGGCTGAATCTATTATTCTATTATCCATTATGGTTACAATGTGGTTTGTGGTGTAGCACTTTGTTACATGCACCATGTTTTTTGGGGAGGGATTTATGTTGCGTGCTGGATTCACTGTATGACTCAAAGCACCCGTCTTCAACATATTTCTACACACAGGTACCCCGAAGCTCTGACTGATCCTAGCTACAGGGGCCAGATTTTAACTCTCACGTACCCGATTGTGGGAAACTACGGCGTTCCCAATACACAGGAGCTGGATGAGCTGGGATTGAGAAAGCATTTGGAATCCGACCAAATTCATGTGGGTTTCGAGCACTTCCTAAAGTTCACTGATTAAACTGCTGTGTAAATGCCACATCCAATATGTCTTTACTTTGTTACATGTTTGCCTCTAAGATTAATTTCTCTGAAAGATTTTGCAATATTAGCTGCCAGTCATCTGGGCCAATGTTGCACGAGACCTTCAGTGGTGACTCTAACCCCTCAGGATTGTGACTGTATTTTATTTCTCAGGTGTCTGGGCTGTTGGTGCAAGACTATAGTTATGAATACAGCCACTGGAACTCAGTCAAATCCTTGGCTCAATGGTTGGAAGAAGAAGGGGTATTTTTCAAAGTGTTCTTTCCTCCTGTGTATTATGTTTGGGCTTCTTGTCGTAAATGCTTACTTCATATTAGATTTTAAATTTAATTTTCCAATTTTAAGGTGCCTGCGTTGTATGGTGTGGATACTAGGATGCTTACTAAAATAATTCGGGATAAGGTAGGCTGCCAGACCCACATACAGTATTATCTTAACTGAACTGTTTTCACATGAAGGATAACGTTTTCAGTTGGCTATAGGAAAATATGTGTCATTTATCTTTTTATTATATTTAGGGAACAGTCTTGGGGAAGATTGAGTTTGATGGGGAGCCTGTTGAATTTACAGACCCGAACCAACGTAATCTAATTGCAGAAGTCTCTACAAAAGTAAACACCAATGGTCCTATATTCCTTTTACTTTTATATCAATACTGTTTTGTGTGTGTGTAAAAATGATTTTCACTTCTTTCTGTTAAGGAAGCACAGATATTTGGGAAAGGAAACCCAATCAAAGTGGTAGCAGTTGATTGTGGGATCAAACACAACATAATCAGACTTCTTGTCAAGGTAAATTATATGGAAGAATTGACCTGATTGATTTGCAGAAGGAGATGGCATCACATGACTTGCAGTATGGTATCTTGTGTTTAAGTTGAAAGAATACAAATGTGATGTTTTGAAATGGTCCCTCAGTTGTAGTTTTGATTCAGTATTAGATTAGATTAGATTCAACTTTATTGTCATTGTGCAGAGTACAACTACAAAGACAACAAAATGCAGTTTGTGTATAGCAGAAATGTGATACACAAAGTATAGACAGGCCAAGATATATAGTGCAGTGTAAACAGTAGTATACAGTTGGTTTACAGAAGGCAGTAACCTTATAAGAGCAGAATAAATATGACAATGTAGCATGAACAACATGTACAGATATATGCAGTGTAATTATTCTTCATCTATCCTGAGTTTGGCATACCTGTTCATCAAAAGCTGTCAGTGAAACCAGAGATCTCTCCCAGCTTCCATGTGATAAGTGACTTGTCTACTCCTGTGCAGCGGGGAGCAGAAGTACATCTGGTACCATGGGACCAAGACCTGATGAGCCTGGACTATGATGGTCTGTTTATTTCCAATGGCCCGGGGGACCCTTCACTAGCTAGGCCCCTAATTGAGAATGTCCGCAAGGTACTGTCTGTGTACATGGAAGTGGAGGGAAAACTGTGTCCTTCGTCTTTTGCTGCACCAGTTTGGCCGACTTCAGGTCACCACTTTAGGCCAAAGCATATCACTTACCACTGACATTCAAACCTATTGTGATTTACTTTAGTAAGACAAAAGAACTGACTGATTGAATTTGATGTGATGGTGGAGACGCATCAGGTTTAATCTTAAGACTTATGAGTACTAGAGCAATACCACCAGTGTTTTTGTACACAACTCCTGTGTTGTATCCTTGTTGCTGTTTAACTTGGGAAATTTGAGAGAATTGTTTTTGTCCTTGTTTAGGTGCTAAATAGTGATCGGCCCCAGCCTGTGTTTGGCATCTGCATGGGGAACCAGATTACTGCTCTTGCGGCAGGAGCTCATTCCTACAAGCTGCCTATGGGCAACAGGTACAACATTAGCATGTACTGTAACTTGTTAAACGAGCAGAGTTGTAATCTTTTCCTACCTGTAACATATAACACTTGTTCTCTACAATATCCACTTTCTTTTTTTTTCTTCTTTCCTTGAAGGGGACAGAACCAGCCAGTACTGAATGTGATGACAAACCAAGCCTTTATCACTGCACAGAACCATGGGTACGGAATTGACAGCCAGTCATTGCCACAAGGCTGGAGCCCTCTATTCATCAATGCCAATGACGGGACCAATGAGGTAGAGTTTAGCTGTCTTTGTTCTAACCTTTTAATTTCTGTTTCATGGGGTTTCACTGAGTAATATTGGGTTGTGCATGTTTTGTCTCCTCCTCACCCTCTCTCTATCCTCCAGGGTATCATGCATAACTCCAAGCCGGTCTTCACAGCACAGTTCCACCCAGAAGCAAAGGGAGGCCCTACTGACACAGAGGTGTGATTCCAGATTACCCAAATTGAATTATATGTTGTTCACAACACAAACTTATTCTTATAAGTAATGTTCTTATAAGTAATACAAATGTTCTGCAATTTCATTGTATCCTTTCATAATACAATAATGCAGTAAAACAATTATGTTATTCTGCTAGCGCAGTGTCCAGGTGAAGTGTTATTGCAGATTTTGTTATGTTACATATGTTACATTGAGATGCAGACATATTAAGTAAGGGATAACGACCGCCGAGGTGTCCTGTTATACGAGGGTGAGAGGCAAAGAAAGTTGCCTCCGCCCAAGTCCATTAATTCCGTATAACAGGACACCTAGAAGGCCGTTATCCAGCTTATATCATTTTATGGTTGTTACCATTCATAAGCATTGATATGGAACGGTGATTACCGGTAAACCTTTTTTACCAGATCTACTTCATAGGTGTCCCGTTATTCAGAATTAATAGCCACCCCACCAGCCAATCAGAAAAGAGTATTTCTTCTCTCCGGGTGATAATACATCCATAGGAGCCCTATTGTGCACTTGTGTATTAGTGTTACCCTAACAACATACCAAGGACACTTCTGAATTCATATTTATGATATGTTCTTCATGCTCTAGTTCCTGTTCGACACCTTCATATCGCTCATTAAGAAGGGGAAGGGGGCCAGCATAGTGTCTGTGATGCCTCCGAAACCAGACATTCCTCCGAGAGCTAAGGTGAGATGGGTGAACACGTGAACATCCCCGAGAGGGGAGCTGCACATGGCTGTGTGTGTGTCTGTGTCTCTGAGCGTGTGTGTGCGCCCCCTCCCAGGTGTCTAAGGTGCTGGTGCTGGGCTCTGGGGGCCTCTCCATCGGCCAGGCAGGCGAGTTTGACTACTCTGGATCCCAGGCTATCAAGGCCCTGAAGGTAACAGTCTAAGCATTGTTACAGTAGTACTCTAGCATTATTTCATGAAAAAGTGTGTCTTAGAAGGCAATCCATTGTCAGTTGCTGTTTCCATGTTACTTCTATTTCTAGACAACTGTCTTAAATACAAATATAGACCATATAGCATATGATGCATTGGTGTACAAGTCACTGATATGAATGTTTTGTCTTGCAGGAAGAGAACCTCAAGACGGTGCTGATGAACCCCAACATTGCCTCTGTGCAGACCAACGAGGTTGGCACCAAGCAGGCTGACTCTGTCTACTTCCTGCCCGTCACCCCACAGTTTGTCACCGAAGTCATCAAGACGGAGCGGCCAGACGGCATCCTGCTCTCCATGGGGGGCCAGACAGCTCTGAACTGCGGTGAGTCACCCCGAGGGCGCAGCCTGCTGCTCAGGGGACAAGTGCACAGAACACATTAGCCTGATGTATTCAGACATCATTTCATTATAGTGCTGTCACTGTATGAAATTATCAATGTTAATGGCAACCCTGAGGTGAAAAAGTCAACTAGACGCATATCTACTGATGGCCTCACAGAGGTTCTCAATTCTTGTGTTGTGATTTTGTTCACCGTTTGGACTTTGGATGTATTGTGTTTGCATTCTTTTGTGTGACAGTTTTATCTGTAGTGATTATCTGATATGCTGTCATTGACTGTAATCCTTTACACTTTGCATTGAATTCGGCTACATTTTCCTTGTGTTCCTCCAGAAGTTTATCCACTGTGCTCAAATATCAAAAAACCTTTCACCAAATCGAATGTTGTACAGCAGTTAGTAAAGGTAAGATGCTGTACAGCAGTTAGTAAAGGTAATGTGGTATGTTATATTTTCTGCTGGCTACGCAGGTGTGGAGCTGTACAACAGCGGAGTCCTGCAAAAGTACGGCGTGAAGGTGTTAGGGACACCTGTGGAGTCCATCATGGCCACTGAGGACCGGCAGCTCTTCTCAGACAAGCTTATGGAGATCAATGAGAAGATAGCACCCAGCATCGCTGTGGAGACGGTGGGACACCTCCTCATGCCTGCTATGCTGTAATAACAAGCTTTCTTACAGTGGAATGAGTGTGTTGTAATGGCAGACTGTGTCCTGTAGGTGGCAGATGCCCTGAAGGCTGCGGATAAGATTGGCTACCCTGTCATGCTCCGCTCTGCCTACGCACTCGGGGGTCTGGGCTCCGGCCTTTGTGCCAACAAGGACAAGTTGGAGCAGACGGCACGGAAGGTGAGCAGAGAATCAGTTCCCAGCTCTTAAGAGCGAACTCTTCGCAGTGGTGCCTCTGTGGCAGCAGGACCGCTCTCTCTGATCCAGTGTGTTTGCGTGTGGATGTTGAGAGCGAACTCTGTTGACGTGAGGTGCGCTGTGTGGCCCTGCAGGCTCTGGCGATGAGCAGTCAGATCCTGGTGGAGAAGTCCCTTCTGGGCTGGAAGGAGGTGGAGTATGAGGTGGTCAGGGACATCTCCAACAACTGCGTCACCGTCTGCAACATGGAGAACTTTGACCCGCTTGGCATCCATACAGGTACCAGACTCAGACCACTGGACCAATTACACCATTACGGCTTCTACACACAGTTGCGTGCATTGCAGTGCTGGAGACGCATCCCATTCACTTTACATGGGCTCACGTCAGCCGTTGCCGAACTGAATTGGGGGTCCGTTGCGTCGCGTTTCTCCCGTCGCTCGCGTTGAGAAGTTCAGCTGTTGCTGCACCGACAGACGGCACCGGCCAATCAAGCCAATCGACGGACGGCACCAACCAATCAAGTTACGGTTATACTTCAAGTCATTTGCATAGCTACCGTCGGGAACACCCACTGGCATGCGTTGACGGAACGCAACTGTGTGTAGAAGCCGTTACACCACTAACTGGCGCCACCCCACCCAGTATTACTTACTTCTGCTCACAGTATGTCCAATGCACACATCCTTTGAATTCATTATTCATTATTTGTGTACAGCTGGACTGCAGACCTTTTTTTTTTATCAAAAAGGATAAAAGAAGCCTCTCTTGTCCTTGCAGGTGACTCCATCGTGGTGGCGCCTAGCCAGACCCTGTCCAACGAGGAGTACCACATGCTGAGAGAGACGGCCCTCAAGGTGGTGCGGCACCTGGGCATCGTGGGAGAGTGCAACATCCAGTACGCCCTTCACCCCTCCTCTCTGGAGTACTGCATCATCGAGGTCAACGCCAGGCTCTCCAGGAGCTCAGCGCTAGCCTCCAAGGCAACTGGGTAAGTCGTCAGCAGTGTCCTGCATAACAACCAGTGTTTCCCCTACAATGTATTCATCAGCGGCACAGCGCCGCTCCTGGAATTCAAGCGCCACTGCAAAAAAAGTTGCCTAATATAAAAAAAAAAAATAGACGCAAGTGAACTTCAGGAACAGCTGCCGTTCGTTCAGGTTTCATGTCAACAAATAATAGTAGGCTAACGTTGAAGGCGCAGTCAGGGATTCCACAGAAGATCACGCTTGTTTGTGTTGATGTTTAAGTTTATTAGCAGACGCAATTTTGTGGAAAAAAACGTAGCATACCTTATGTTAACCAAGGAACCAAATTAAACATGCCAGCGAGATAGCTCGCCCCTACCTTCAGTAGCCTATTCCCAGATAAATTCCACGCATTGTTTCGTTTTTGTTTGTGATACAGGCAATGCTTTCAAGCCCTGTGTTGCTAACATACCTAGGCTGTGTAACTAAGGTCTAGCTAGCCTATTGAATACGCAAGCATTTACATCTGAGATAGTTTATAATTCCTGTAGAGCTCACCAAAATTATAGATATGACACAAAATTATAAATATAGACACTTATCTGCTATAATCCAAGATAGATTTTCTTCAAATTTTTGACCATTTATTTTACCAAATGACATGGGAAACATAATTCATTTCATCCACATATTCTTATGCACCATGCACAACAACGCTACTAAGTTAGCTTAAAACCGTGATAATCAAGCCAGCGTCACGGGCCGTCACGGCATTAAAGTGACAGGCACTCAATTCAACTTGCACAGCACCAATACAGTGTAATGGCATGAAAGAGAAGTCTATATAGTTTATACAGTGCTGTGCAAAAGTTAAGACACCCATGCTGAAATTGGCTAAAGGGAGGAATAAAAAACATATTTTGCCTTTTGTCTTAATGCCTTAATTAAAAAAAAATAGGACATCAATAATTTTTTAATTTATCGTAAATAAATAAATGTTATATATATATATATATATATATATATATATATATACATGTCTTAACTTAACTTATATATATATATATATATATACATGTCTTAACTTATGCACAGCACTGTATATTCTAAATAGTAATAGTTTGTACAGTGGCCTACAGTGTACAGTTGCTAATACTAATTATTACTAGTGGCTGATACTAATAATGTAAATGGTGAAAGAGAAACATGAATAATCCTGTTCAAGTACTGCAATAATCATGCTTTGTAAATGCTTGTGCTGATGGTTATGTCATAATTTGTAACTCAATTTTCTTTTCTTTCTTTCACAAAATCCACCAGAAGTCACCATTTAAGGAGTCATTTTTTTAAATTTTTTCTCTCTTTTTTTTTTTGGGGTGGGGGGTCTTCCTACGATCAACAGCACCGCTGCTGTAAAAAATTCTAGGGGAAACACTGACAACAGTTATTTATTAGAGTTTCCTTCTTTCCTCCATTTTCTTTTTCTCCCCCTATCTTTAAAATGAGGTAGGTTATGCTAGAGTAGATGCTTTGGATGATGCATTGTCTGACCACATGCAGTGATGCACTGTTGTAGATAGTTTAGCACTGCATCTTTCCCCCTAAGGAATTCCTGATTTATTCATTAGAATATGAGAAGCTAAGCAAACATGCTTTATCATTTCATTTCTTTAACAGTCCACCTCTCAGTGACAATGACGTACTGTGGATGAACACAGATAGTTATGTCCACTGCTTACTCTCCCTCCGTCCCTCTCCTCAGCTACCCTCTGGCTTTTGTGGCCGCCAAACTGGCCCTGGGCATCCCTCTGCCGGACATCAAGAATGCTGTGTCGGAGAAGACCACAGCCTGCTTCGAGCCCAGCCTGGACTACATCGTCACCAAGATCCCCCGCTGGGACCTGGACCGCTTCCAGGGCATGTCCCGGGAGATCGGCAGTGCCATGAAGAGTGTGGGCGAGGTGGGCCACAGATGTTACTCTTCTACTGTTACACACACACACACACATAGCGTCTTGATTATCAGATGCTCAAATAGACGTAATTAAACAGCAAGTTAGTGAATTACAGTATTTCAATGAACTGGAATGGCTCCTTTTCTCCAAGACATGTAGGTTTGCTCAACTGTACTGTAATGATGGCATTCTGTAAAAGGTATTTTTTTCTCCCTGAATTCAGTGTATACACTCACTTTCCTAAGAGATCGAAATAAGATGGATAGCAAGTGCATACTTTTGTGATGCATTATGTTTTTTTCAGGCCTTCAGAAAGACATCACACCTGTTTATGTAGAATCATACAGTATGTCATTTTGACAACAAAGTCTCCACACTGCATCTTTAAGGTATTCCTAATACCCATTGAACTGTCATCAGAAACGTCTTTTCAGAAGGACATACGTCCTTCGCCACAATGAATGCATTCACATCAATCCCCTCAAGGGCACACCTTTCATCTGCAGTCTCACGGTGTGTGTGTGTGTGTGTGTGTGTGTGTGTGTGTGTGTGTAAGTAAGCATATGCAGCTGTCTTGTCATTCAGCCTGACCTCCTCCTCTGTTCCCATGTTCTCCCTCCCCGCTCCCCCGCGGGACCCCAGGTGATGGCGGTGGGCCGCACCTTTGAGGAGAGCATGCAGAAGGCCCTGCGCATGTGCCACCCCTCCGTGGATGGCTTTGTGCCCCACCTGCCACTCAAGAGGGCCTGGGCCGACGAGCAGGACCTGCAGCAGGAGCTGGCCGTGCCCTCCAGCACCCGCATCTTCTCCCTGGCCAAGGTACAGCGTAGGAGTGATGGCGAGGGGGTGGGGGTCACAGGGTCAAACAGATCAGACCGTTGATAGTTGATGGGGATTTTTTTCTTTTCTATTCCAAGGACAGTTTTTAAAAAGTTGTTTTGCCATCTCTGCTGCATCCTTCACAAAATCCTCACTGTCATTGTTTACACAGTCTGTGTTGTAATTAGTTAGCAAGTATTCCTAATCATTTATTCATGTGACCTATGATGGTGCGTTTTTCATTCATTTCATTCTTTGTATTTTTTTCAATCTCCTTCACTGCTAGCGCTCATCAAAAAAAAACTCATCATGCCTCCTTTTTAAAACAGAATGTATCATGAGTGTTGAACACGATTATTGATGCTGGCAGATTTATTAAGAAATAATAGCCCAAATCACATCAGGCCGTGGAACATCAATAACTCTCAAGGTTGGCCTTGCTGTGGCGCCACTGTAATTTCATGTTGCTCCCTGGGTGCGTAATTTCATTCCAAGCTGGTTATGTCTCCTATCAAGCGGATGGCTGTCGAGTGCCACTCGTTGATTGGTCGAGAGGCCGACAGGGGCCCCAGCGCTCTGATGGTGGCCGTGCTGAAACTCATTGGGTCACAGCTCATTGGCTCCCCCGTTTGGTATTCAAGAGAAGGAGTGAGCCTGGCTCTTGCGTTCAGGCCGCATTATTTCCCCTGCTTAAAGACGGCCCTAATAGAACACGTCCCCCGTTCACTGAGTGGCTCCGCAGAGCATCCCAGCTTTATCGCCCATCTGGTGAATCAGGGGGCAGGAAGTGCTGATTGTGTTTCCCCTGCACTCGATGCCTTGCAGGCGCTCCACAGCGGGATGGGTGTGGATCAGATCCACCAACTGACCGCCATCGACAAGTGGTTCCTGCACAAGCTCCGACGCATCACTGAGCTGGAGCAACACCTGGGCCAGTACAACAGGTGAGACAGTGTGAACACACTAACTAACATGACTTTCACATGTACACACACACACACACACACACACAAGCAGTCTTCATAAAGGAACCTTACCGTTGTTATTTTGTATCCCTGCCATTCAGTAACAAAATTTGAGCCGTTTCTGGAGAAATACACACACACACACACACACACACACACATAGTGTTTGCACAGGATCAGTGTTTGCTTATTTAACTTGTTTCATACACTCTTTGCAACACTGCATTTCGGTCATTGCTTCTACCTTACCGAAATATGTATACCGAAATACCGAGATGTGCATGCCAGTTATGTATCCACCTGCTGCCTGCAGTCTACCTCCAAAACTTCAAATCTCCAAAAACTGGGAAATGTCAGACTAACCGAAATAATGAATCGATCCATGGTTTTAAAATGAAGTTTGATGGTCATGCAAATTACGGGAGTTTTCCGGGTGAAATACAAAACGGTAGGGCGCCGAGAGATGACCTTGAAATGTGGGAGTAAACTGGAAAAAAAGTGATTGTTGGCAGCAGGTATGACTCATTCATAGTATTAAGAGGTATTAAGCCCTCTCATTCGCAGAGGGCATGCAATGTCATGTCATAGACACTAGATGGAGCTGTAAGAATGTCTGTGAGCAAACATGCTCTGCCTTAACAGGTTATGTTGTCTGTTCAGTGGATTTTCACCTATTTTTTATTGATTGTATGTAATGATTCCCTTGTCCTTGTCTGGGCAACCTGTGATTCCTCAGGCTTTTAGGAAACACTCTGAGATGAGTTATCTGGAAAAGTCCGGTTGGCATGCTGTGAAAGTAAATTGTCTGTTCTTGAAACTCTCACTGCCTGAAAACTCTTAACTGCTTTATATCTTAGTATTTCTGTGGTTTGGTTGTGATTTTCTGACTAAGAACACAATGGCAGACAGCCAGTTTATTGTTTGACAGTTTTATTGTCTTAGCAGAAGTTTTAGCACTGTAGATGGAGAAATATGCCAGCAGAATTTGAATTCAATATGTCTGGTCTACTGGGAGATTGGCTTTTAGGAAGGATATTTGGTGCTTTCTGTTGGACATATAGGAGAGTTGAGATCAATTTCCTCCTTTCTCTTTCCATTTTTTAGCAGTAGAATTAAATAGCATAGGTTGCTCCTTAAGCACTTTTCAATATCTCCTTTGGCCAAGTATTTTACTTTCTGCTGCTCCATAAGACTGTTAATGTTTTGCTCTTTAAGGCCAGTGGGTGCATTGGGGTGAAGATCACTTGACATTTCCGATAACCTCACGGTGTGAGGTCTTAAATAATTGAGTGATAAAACGATAGAAATCACCACAGAATGATCGCCTTTACCTTTTTTTTCTCGCCTTAAAAAATTCGAAGCGCTTCCCCCCCCCAGGCCTTGAAATTTTAATGGCTTGAAACGGAATTGAAAGAGCCTGTGTTGGAGAGGTGTGGCCGGGGGATTTTGAGCACTTCATTTATTGATGCCTCATCGATTGCGCTGCACCTAATTTCCTGCTCCTGTGCCGACAGGCCGGCCTAAGCAGGACCCTGGCCTCTGCGTCTGGGCTTAGTGGGAGACGGCCAGCCATGCAGCCTGAGCTCCGAGCACAGCGCAGCGTAGCGCCGCGTGCCGCCACGCCACACGACATCTTAATTAAACCCATTCATTCCTCCCTCCCCATTTAACCCAGCTAGCGGTGGGAGCAAATCCCCGGGCATGAATGCGCTCAGATGCATCAGGGACGGGACTTAGAGTTTGTGTGTGTGTGTGTGTGAGAGAGTGTGTGTGGAGAGGGTGGGGTGTATGGGGAAGTTCTCTCTTAACTCCTGGCACAACTTCAGTCGGAGCGCTCCGTCACTGGGGCCTGGTGTCATTGATCGCTTGGCTCTGTGTTGCCTTCGATCCGCAGCTTCTCCGTGCCTCCCGAGATCCTCCTGAAGGCCAAGCAGGACGGCTTCTCCGACCGCCAAGTGGGCAGTGCCCTGGGCACCTCCGAGGACGAGGCCCGGGCACTCCGGCTGAGCCAGAATATCCGTCCCTGGGTCAAACAGGTGAGAGCGTCCGGACACTGGGTTGGCATGGAGCCAGCAGTCAGCTAAAAGCTGCCAGTGCTTATATTAATAAACTTGTTTTGTTCCACCCAGATTGACACCCTGGCTGCAGAATACCCAGCGGTCACCAACTATCTATACTGCACTTATCATGGCCAGGTACTCCTGCCTCTGCATTAGATCAGATCTTTATGCTATAATGTTTATTATTCTCTTAGTCTTTTGGGTCTTTTTCCCATCTGAACCTTTTTGTCCATGAATAGGAGCATGATTTGGAATTCACTGACCAGGGTGTTATGGTGCTGGGATGTGGTCCTTATCATATTGGTAAGAGTCTGTCTTTGGATTTTATGCTGTTTCCAATTACACATTCATTCCAGTGTATCCAGCTAGGCATTTTTTCTAAAGAGAAACAAAGAGTTTTTAGAGGAAATAAAAGAAAAGGAACTAAAGTATCCAAAGCAGAGTGTTCCTAAGGACTCTTTATCAGATATTTATGCAACCTCCTGCAACCCCTCCCCTGCCCTCCTGCAGGCAGCAGTGTGGAGTTCGACTGGTGCGCCGTGTCAAGCATCCGCGCCCTGCGGCAGATGGGCCGGCGCACGGTGGTGGTGAACCATAACCCAGAGACGGTCAGCACGGACTTTGACGAGTGTGACCGGCTGTACTTCGAGGAGCTGACCCTGGAGCGCATCCTGGACATCACACAGCAGGAGGTGAGGGGTCACTTTCTTCACACACACACACGCACACACACGCGCACACACGCACACCCACCCGCTGGCACACACACACTTCCCTCCCATAACCCCCCAACCCCCCACCACCCCACCCCTCTACTCACCACCACCAGCAACCCCCGCAGTGAACTGGAATGGTGGACTACTGCTCCAGTAAGGGCGTTAGCAGGGCTTTCCTCACATACTGTAGACTTGAACTGATTAGGCAGTAGAGGTTCACCCTCCTAAGTGTTCTCTATCCACCAGACCAAAACATGAAATAAGCTGTCTTGCTAGCAATGAAAGAGGCGATTTAAGAAGCTGGTAGAGGATGTAAGTTTATGATGTAGACTTTGAGGGAGGCTCTTTCTCCGACTTGCATCATGAAGACCTCTTGCACAGCATTAGCTGTAACATTTGATGTAGTAAGTTTGATATTTATCAGTTTTTAATAGTTTAATACTGTTTAACAACAGTTTAATAAACTGTTTTTAATAGTTTAATACCGTAGAACAGGTTTAACAACCCCCCCAAAATATATATATTTTTTTTGTAGAATTGAAGAAGTATGAGACGTGCACAATAAGTCTGACTAAGAGGGTCTCTTCTTCCCACTCCCATTCCCTGGATTTGCTCCCGTGGCTCAGATCATATGAAGGCTTTCCAGTAATGCTCCCCCCTCGGCAGTCACTCTTCCCAACCTCAGAGCCCTTTACATAACTCTTACGTAACACCAGCAGCTCTGCACTGGGAGGGAAAGGTATCCATGTTTCATGTGACATAGAAGACCGCTGTGTAACATTTAGTTTGAGCAAAATGTGATGACTGCTTGGTGTGTAGAGTAGAACAGTTTTGTTATTTGTTTGTAGCATTTGCAAGTGGCACATATTTTCTCAAGAGACACTGGCCTGCCACATAGTTTGTATTTCAAATTTGCACATCTTGTAGATGTTTATCATGAAAATCAGGCAAATTCCTATCTCACCCTGGAAGCCCTTTATCTTCTGTAAAGATTTCCCATTCCTCTGCAGTCATTCTCAAAGGACTTCATAGACCAGGTCTCTTCAATTGGCGGTCATTTGTACTGGCCCTTAAAAAAAAAAATGAATCTTTAGCAAGTGCATGAGCTGTTTTCCACTGTTGTATCTCTCGCTCGCTTTAGTCCTGCAGCCACTGCACCTCAGCCCATTGCACAAATTAGACTACATTACAATTCATTACATTTGTAATTTGAACGTAAGTTCCATCTTAGTTTAGTTTCAACCTAAATTGGCACTACGTTGGAGTTTATGAACTACTAATATTTAACAGGTTGCACCACACAAATAGTTTCTGTCAACAATATCGCAAAAAACCACGGGCACAATTTCTGCAAAACTTGGTAAAAAGGTGGAGCAGATCCGACTCTCATGGAATTTCAAAGTATGTCTATACAGTAGCCTGGCTATTTTTTTTGCAACGATAGCGAAAGAAAAACTTGGAGTCTCTCTGTGTCCATTTAGTGAATGATGAATTTGTGCGTAGCCTAGACTATGTCCTTCATTTCTTCACGTCTTACAACATAAACAAATGCAATGATAGTCTAGTGAAGTCAGAAATGAGCCTGTCTAAAGGCCTCTTGGAAATCGTGGCATGTTACATTAAATGCGCACTCAATTGCGATTCGAAGCAAAAAGTATCACTGATAGCCGAAGGTAAATTAACATTTATAAATGTGACGACGGCAAAACGTTTTGTAGTAAAAATGAATCGTAGACTATATTAATAACCAAAGAAAGTAGCCTAAAGGAGATGATGTGCACCTCCGTTCACCAAAAAGATGGGCCTGTCCCTCTCAAAACATGTTAAAATAGTGTGATTAGAACCAGAAAGAAAAAAAAATCCCCGGCCCCCCATGTTAATATTATTATTAGGCTATTATGACTGGCCTGCCCCCACTGCTAAAGAAAATCTAGAGGTCACGGTCATCTCATTTAAATGGTGGGAACGTCAAATGTAACAAGTAGGCCTATACGTCAGAAGAGCTACATATATGCAACTGATTACACATTATTTCACCTGAAAAGTGTTTGAATGTTTCTACTCACTGGGAATCTTGGACCAAGCATTTACTGCGCAAAGCACAGATTCCATTACTGTTATTATCACAGATTTCAGATATTAGTCACTGGCTAATGATGTTGTTATGCATGTACAAAATACAACATTTGAACACCCATATTGCTGCTGTTCATTGTATCTACAGCTGTTAATGTGACTCATATTTCAAGCCGCATTTCTCCGGCCCCTCAGTTGTGATGCTTTTCATGAACTGGCCCCCATTACAAACTAATTGAATAGCCCTGTCATAGACCCTGATGTCAGGTTCGATTCAAAAGATTAAGTATTCAACCTGGTGATTTTTCACCAACAACCCCCTGCACTCAACGCCTCTAAATATTTATGGACTTTTTATCTTCCACAAATGACCAGCCTGCGTAAGTGGCTATTGGATCATGATGTGATTATTCCCCCTCCCCTCTTGGTAAACAAATAAGCCGTGTAGAGGCATGATGTCGCGAGCCAATTCCCAGACGCCAAGTTGTAGTAATTAACTTTGCATTAGAGAAGCTCAGCGTACCTGGAGGGGGCACTGTATGAGTAATGAAGTGGTCACATTTGGCGTTTCCATAGAAACACGAGTAGGGATGCGGGCGCGGGCTCCGAGGGGAGAGGGGGCACAGCAGGGCAGAGCGTGTGCCCTCCGATCTGACCAGTACACGGTGCCATGACTGGCATCAGATGCTCTGAGGCCAACAGGCCCTGGTTGTGTATCAGAGTACATGGACAAGGCGAACGATGGCAAAGGCCACCTGGTCAGCATAGGCTGGACACAGGAACTGAAGTTTGAATCGTGCATCAATTTCTGAACACCTGAAAGTCCTAATTCTTAAGCATGTTGTTTTGAATTCAGCACTTTTAGATTCTGTTGTGTACCTCAGCAGCCAACCTTAACTGTTTAGCAGGAACATGTATTGTTCTAGACATGGCTTTTGTTTTTTTTGGGTGGATTATTGTCTCTTGTCAAACCTAGACCACGATAAGGCGTTATGCTGAGCTGACATGATCTCTTCATGTTGCACTGGTTTCTTCAGGGCTGCACCGGCTGCATTGTGTCTGTGGGCGGTCAGATCCCCAACAACCTGGCCATGCCGCTCCACCTGAACGGGATAAAGATCCTGGGCACCAACCCGCTCCAGATCGACCGCGCTGAGGAGCGCTCCATCTTCTCCACCATCCTTGATGAGCTCGGGGTGCACCAGGCTCCCTGGAGAGCCCTCAGCTCACTGGTAAGACACACCACCAACACGCACCAACACTGATCCAGATACAGTTTAGGTAGGGACACATTTAGTTTAACTTGCCTGTAAGTCTACTCAGCTTCTGCACTTAATGCTCTGTTTTATAGGCTAGCTTGGGCCCTGGTCTGTTCTCAGTGCAGTGCAGTGTTGGCAACACTACAGAATGGTTCTTTTATCTTCCCCTGTTTCCCATGGTGGACTGCGTTCTGTTTTTCACTTTGTCACCAGCTGCTGCCATTTGTTGTTCCCGTCCCATTTCCGTCTGATCCAGTCAAAAGATGTTGTGCCCATTTGTTAACACGGAGCTGCGTTAGTGTTAATTTTGTCACCTATTTTTAATTTAGTCCTAGTCTTAGTCTTGTGACGAAATGTCCTTTTTAGTCTTTGTCATATTTAGTCATTCAAATATCATTTTTGTTAGTCAAGTTTTAGTCGACTAAAAGTCTCGTCATTTTAGTCTAGTTTTAGTCAAAAGAAAACTAAAGGTATCTTAGTCTTAGTCAGTTTTAGTCAACACATTTTAGTCTTTTTTTTTTATAACAAATTATTTCTGATTACCATTTGAGTCAAATAGTGTTTCACACATCTCAATTTTCCAACAATATTGTGTGTCGACAGGGCTACTCGTCTGTTATAATTACTCATTCTGATTTTTGTCAGTCAGTATGTTTACATGCACAGGTAAGTCGAGCTTCAGTTATAGCTCGGCTGGGATTTTGACCATAGAGAGTAAAAGATTTGACTGGACCACTGTCATATTAAGTAGACCAGTGTTTCTCAAAGTGTGGTCGGGGAATCACTGGTGGTCCGCAGCTATCCCAAGTGGTCAGGAAAGCAGGCGTGGTAAAATATAATATAGATGAGTTGTTTGCAATATTGAACCAACTTTGTATGTAAAAACAGTTCTGCAACACTGTCTATGTAAGATATGCCAGTTTAAATCATACAGTATGAATCCACACACAATAAGCAAAGTGCAAAGACAATAAGCAAGGTGGTTCAGTGAGTAGGCCTATAGTGTAGACTAATTATAGGCTACTGTTGAAGTAGGTATAATCTTTTTTTTTTTTTTTAGCTAGGGTTAGTTAAGTGGTCCTGAAACTGAAAAGTTTGAGAAACACTGTCATAGACCAAAGTATTAATGTTTTTACTCCCGCTAGATGGCGATATCTTAAACACAACCATTCCCCAAACAGACTCTCCATCTTAGCCATAGCTAACTTGCTAGCGAACTTTCCATATTAGCTTACTTGCTAGCAAACTTTGCATCATCAGTCTAACTAGTTAAATAGTTGACATTACATGATGAACATTTTCGTATGGACATTCTGGGGATGTTAATTTGTATGAGAGAAGTTTCAACTTCTGGGTATGTAGCATTGTGGCATAAAGCTTAGGTAGTTAGCTTGCTAACTCTAGCAGAAATCTCCAGTGCTCTTGTTCCATGTAGTTTAGGTGTTGCAGCCACAGGGTTGCAGCAACAGCACGTAGACTAGCCTACAGGAAAGCTGTTGCGTATGAACTCATTCGAATATTTTAAAACGTAACAGCTAGATATTCTGTCTTCTCATTTTGTAGGCTTTAGAAATGAAGAGAGATTTTATCTTAGTTTTTATTTCATGCAAAACATTTTAGTCTCGTCTTTTTAGGTCAACAATAATGCATCTTAAGATAGTCTTAGTCAGTGTTTCAGGACATTACTGCCGTCTCGTCATCGTCTCTTCTTAGTCATGAAAAAAAACGTTGTTGACGAACAGATTTCCTCTCGTCTCGTCTGACGAAATTAACACTAAGGTGCGTTTTGTTTTCCTGTCACCTGAGTGCCCTGCGCGAGGGGGAGAGTTTTCTAGAAGCTTCTCTGTCTCATTTGGATTCGGGGCACAGCGGCGCCTCTCCTGTCCCCAGGTTCCAGCGGCTCTTAAGCTCAGCCACAGCCACGGCACAAACTCCCCCGGCGCTCAAGTGCTCTCAGCCTCCCCCCAAACATCACAAGTGTGGGGACGTGTTGTCTGGAAGTTGACACACTCTCACCCATCAGCCTTAGTTCCTCATTGTTTTTTTGTTTTGTTTATTTATTTGTTTTTATTTATTTGTTTGTTTGTTTGCTGCTGCGTTGGGAGGGAATTGAGCTAGTGCCAGAGGCAGGTGTAGTAGGTGTGTGGGACGTGCGAGGCCAGAGGCCAGAGTCCATCCTGACACGCTCCCCACACACGCAGCTCCCTTATTCTTCCTCCTTTTTGCCTTCTTTTCCTCCTTTTCTCTAGCTCTCTCTCTCTCTCTCTCTCTCCATGGAGATTACCACACAATCTGCATCTTAATATAGACCGTTAGCTAAAGCAATGCAGCTGACGCCAGACACATGACAATATGTTCCACGGTTAGGAGTGCGTGTTTTCGCATACCAGTCAGACAGAGAAGCCCATTTTATAAAACTGGAATGAAGGAGAATGGCTAAAGCAAGTCAATGTGTGTGTGTGTGTGGGGGGGGGGGGTGGTGGTGGTGGTGGTGGTGGCGGCGGCGGGGGACTCATCAAAGCAGCCCTGTGGATGAGTCAGGCTCTGCTCTCTCAGCCTTCAGTGCTCTCAGCACCACTCCAGCCGCTTTGTGGTCGTCTTTAATTGTGTGTGTCTGGCCCGCGTGCGCGCCGCGTGCATGCGAGTGTTTGTGCGCGCGGTGTTTATCAGTCTCCCGCTGATGGTTTGTGCGCCGGCCTTCCTGTTGCAGGCCCAGCTGGCTCACAGTGAGCCTGGAGCTACAGTGTACTTGTGGGCTGTGCGCTCCGCTCGCACGCCGAAATGTGTCTGATGAGGACCGCAGGGGATGGACGCTTGTTATGAGGAGTGCTGGATGACGTTGTGTTATACACTCTCTCACACACACACACACACACACACACACACACACACACACACACACACACACACACACACACACACACACACACACACACACACACACACACACACACACACACACACACAGGCCCCGCGAGACACACACACTGACACACATAGTCAGTGAATTGGATTGTCTGTGCTCCATCCTCAAACTTCAAACTCGTGTTGCAATATGTTTGAGTATGAGGACCACGGGACTCCCTAAAGAGTGGGGGTGAGTGTGATGTTTCTAGCTGGGCCTGGTAATGTAAACATATGCTTTGGGAAAAGGGACTATCCAAAATGCATTGACTCATTGCAGATTTTATGTCTAATTTGCAGGAGGATGCCTTCGCCTTTGCTAATAAGGTTGGCTACCCATGCCTGCTGCGGCCATCTTATGTGCTGAGGTGAGGTGTTGTGCAATACTATCTATCTGTCCTTAATGTCTCTGCATGTTAATGCATAATACACCTATATGTGTTCAATGTGTATCAAATGAGTGCTAACTCACTTACAAATGCAAATGAATGTATCAATGTTTCTAACTAACTAACTAACTAACTAACTAATGTTACCTACAAGACCAATCGCAGTTTAAAGTGCCTGAGTGTGAGGTGGCAAATCCAAAAAAAAGTCCAAAGAGAATGGAGCTCTGTTTGTCTGCCTGTTTAATAGCACTGCTGCTCTCTTCTGTAATCTTCCTAGTGGAGGAGATGCAGCTCATCAGCAGTGGCCTGGCCTTAGAGACGCTGCTCTCCTCTCTTCTCCTCTCCTCTCCTCACTATGCTGGCTCAGAGTCAAGCCGCAGATGTGCCCTGCTTTCCCCAGGGGACCCAAGTGTTTGTGGTGGATGTCGCTGTCAATTCTGTTGGTTCCCCTCACAATGCTGTGCCTACCCGAGACAATCCCAGAAACGCAGGCATTATCCTAGCAATACACGTAAAGATAAAAAAAGTCTCCAATCCATGACAGTCTGCTGAGCTCTGTTATAATGAATGAATGAAAACACTGGTTATGGCTGCACTTGGCACAAGCCTGTGGTTGTGTAATGGCAAGAGCTCCATAAGGTCCAGAGGCTAAGCGCAACCTGAAACCCTGGACGTCACCATGTAACATAATCTGACCACCGAGTTTAGCTGACTCGTGCTCTGAGAGTCATACTGCCTCATGTCCAGAGCTGTGTGCAAAGCCCTGCAATTACACCATTTGCCAGGTTTGGACGGTAATTATCCATCCTCTGGTCTATAACTCTGATCGTTATGGGGAAGGAAATGAACATCTCAGACAACAGATGAAAAAAAATCACTCCTTTGTACCAGAATGACAAAAACAAGCAAGAGTTGCTTAGTGGATGTCATCCAAAAATATTAGTTTTATATATTAGTATGGATTAGTATTCTAAAGCCGGCCAGCACCTTGGGCAGTGCAGATGACTTTCTGTACCCTGATCACAGGCCGCTCCGTAGAGAGCTGTGCTGCGCTGAGCTGCGGTGGCTGGTAGCATTGGCCTCCTGTGCTCATCTGAACCTCCAGCGTCGTGGCAGGTCATGCAGCTCTGCCGCGCTGTGCCTGGGGGCAGTGCTTCAGGAAGAACCACCTCCTAGAGAGGCCACTTTTCTCACAGCAAGTCCAGTCACAACTTCTCCCCAGATCGCAGGTCACTTCACCAGCACACTGTCATGAGACGGTGACCGCAGAAAGCCTGGGGGCAGCTCCACTGATGTCTCTCTCTGGTAGAATCTTCCATCCTGGTGTTCCTCAGCTGCTCAGTATGCTCCAAAGAGAACTGTGTTTAGGGTCAGCTGACATTTATGTATGCCATAAGTGTGGTCATTTCTCAAATGTTCTGTCGCAGCTGGTAGGTAATGGACGCCTCTTGGATGTTGTGAGCTATGTGTGAGGGAGGCCCTCTAAAAGCGCAAAGGGGAAGTCAGAGGTCACTGCAGTGAAGGGGTGAGGGGGAAGTAGGTCCTTTGCTCCTGTTGTGTCCCCTTTGGGTGGGTGGAGTTAGGGTGGTGTTAGTGTGGGCTGGAGTGGGGGGCGGGGGGTGTGACTGGAGGGCACTAGTCTGCTGCGCTCTGCGTCACCCGACCCCAGGGCTCCTTAGCAGAACAGGTGGAGGCCAAGCGGTCAGCGTCCCTTTTAGCCCCGAATGGTCTTTTTTAAGGACGGAGTGCTCGGAAACCAAACTCATTTGTGCGGAGCCTGCAGGAATAGCTGACCCATATAATGCTGCATTCAGCCAAACACCCCCACACACACACACACACACACACACACACACACACACACACACACACACACACGCTCTTCTGTTGGACTGTTCTGCTTACTCTGTTAGTCTATTGCTCTGTGACCTTGTCTCTTTTCAGACGAGTTTTACGTGATTGAATTATGTAAATGAGTTCCACTCTTCACCAGACACAGGAGAACTTGGAACCCTCTAGATTTAGCCTCCAGCTTTAGTATCAGATTCTACTGTCTGATTACCCTCTCTCATCCCTCACCATCTCACACAGTGGCTCTGCTATGAACGTGGCCTACGGAGAGGAGGAGATGAAGAGGTTCCTGGAGGAGGCTGCTCAGGTGTCACAGGTGAGGTGCACGTCTGGGAACGACATCTGAGACCATACAGCGTCAGTTTTGTGTGTCACTGTCCATACAATCTTGAACCAATACAACCAATACACAAAACCGAAAAGAATGTGCATGTGCGTAGACTATTTTGTAAGTCTACCCACAGCTCCAATTATTTTGGCTTAATATTCCGTTGTTGTATTTTCCCTTTTAAAACATTCACTATAATTAAGTCTGAAACATAGATGTGAACTTCTAGCATTTTCTTGCAAGTTCATATACTGTTACACACCTAAAAACCTGTTTGTAATGTGAAAAGTAAAACTTGCCTCTAGCTATTAGCTTGTGTTGCACTCCTCCTCACTTTAGTCTGTGTCAAATCCACATATGAATAAACATTAAGCACATACCAGTACAGTGTACATTATTCAGTGTATCAAAAGTTAGAACCACAGAGTAGATTGGACCTCTGGGACACAGACAAACATACACACATAGGCATGCACACACATAGACATACATGAGCACCACACCCGACCGACCCCCCACAAACACACACACATAGAGGCATACACACACTCTGCGGTGTGTGTATATGTGGCCAATTAGCATTAGCTGGCACTCCTGTCTGTGTGCTGGCTCCGGGGCATGCTTGCATTGTTTACTCTTCCCCTCCAGCTCTGCACTCTCACCGCGTGGCTCCACCGCACCTGGCACATCCACCGTGCCCCAGCCTGAGGGCACAACAGACGGCCTCTCCAGACCTCCACCCGCCCCCACCCCACCCCACACCACACCGCACCACCCCTCCTGGTCCCGGCTCTCCACGGCCCCAGTGCCCTTAGAGAGGGCTTTAATAAGCCTGACCCCTCCACACATCCCCTGCCAGTGCCCCTTGGCCTGGAACTAGCTGTTCTTGTTGCTGACCTGAATTGGACCTCTCTGTAGAAAAACAAGATGGATCCTTTTTTTATTTATTTATATGGTTCCCAGCAATGTCTGGGCAAAAAAACCTCTCACCCTGTTTTGGGACCTTGACAATACACGATTTGAGTATATTACATTTTTTAATGCTTTTGACATAGTTCCTTGTCAAAGCGCTTTGTGGACAAAGACAAGGTTTTAATCTTGTGTCTGTATCCACATCCATCATGTGTGGAGACCAACAAAGCTACTTATTTTGGCATCCACCAAAATTTAAAGCAAATAGTTGTAGTTTTGTTGTTTATAGAGAGTATTCCTATAATATAGGTAAAGAAATGCTGTCATTGATCCCGACAGAAATTCTTTTTCTGCATTTTACCCATCTGTGCTTAGTGAACACACACAAACCTGGAGCCCGGGGAGTACTTAGGGCTTAGATGCTTTGCTTAAGGGCACCACAGCCGTGGATGTGGATGTGGGAGAGCCATGTTCAACCACTCCCCCTGCCCACACTTTTCCTACTTGTCAGGGGTCAAACCAGCCACCTTTCAGCCACAAGTCTGGTTCCCTAGCCAGTAGGCAACAGCTACCACTTACATAGGTGTGTGTTGTGCTTGATGTCCTGCCAGTGTTGATAATTGTTCTGTCCCTCTCTCCCTCCTGTCCCTGCAGGAGCACCCTGTGGTCATCACCAAGTTCATCAGAGGAGCCAGAGAGGTCGAGGTGGACGCTGTGGCCAAAACTGGGAAGGTGAGTGGGCCCTGCCAGCCTCCATTGATATGTGTGACAAATTGGTGTGTCTATCCATCAATTGATCTTCAGTTCTGGACCAATTTCATACAAACCAGCTGAAAGTGCTTTGACAGCCATTTATATTTTACAAAATAACAATGTAAATAGTGTGTTGGATGTGACCCCAGATCTGTCACCCCACCTTATTATGACCGCCGCGCAAAGCTTTAACGCCATATAGGTTTAGTCAGAATTTTTTTTTTTTTTTTTTTTTTCAGATGTCCAAATTTCCGTCAAGGATTCCGGGACACTGTAAGACCGGGTATTACGAAACTTGGTGGGCATGTAACCCCACATGGATAGCATGGAACCATCGCTTTTTCGTTTTGATCTGTAGCCCCCTGCTGGACTGGACCCCCGAAAGGAGGGTAGGGCAGACACAGTTTTCTGTGAATATCTCGAGAACCGTAGGGTTTAGGAGGACCATTTTTTTTTTTTTTTTCTCAAAGGGCCATGTCAACCCATTCCATAACCACTCATTTCATGTATAGCGCCACCTAGTTAAACACAAAAAGTAAAAATGAGGTGTTGTAATCGCAGGTATCTGTGACCTAACATAGTCAAAACTGCATGAAATTGGAAGTGTAGGATCATTATGACACCCTCTGAATGCACGCCAAGTTTCGTGGAATTCCGTTCATGGGGGGCCACACAATAAATTAATTTATGTTACTATACACCAACTGGCCTGTAGGTGGCCGGAGACAGTTTTCTGTGAATATCTCGAGAACCGTAGGGCCTAGGAGGTCCACCTTTTTTGTATGTTGGTCTTAGGGGCATGTCAGCCTATCCTATTACCACTTATTTCATGTATAGCGCCACCTAGTTAAAAAATTAAAAAAAGCAAAATATTAGGTGTTTTCATCACAATATCTCTGGCTGACATGGTCAAAACTGCACGAAATTGAAAGTGTAGGATCATTATGACACCCTCCGAATGCATGCCAAGTTTCGTGGACTTTCGTTCATGGGGGGCCTTACAATAAAATAATTTATGTGTACATTTAGTGACCGTGACACCAACAAGGATTCGGGACACTGTAAGACCGGGTACCACCTAAACTTGGTGGGCATGTAACCCCACATGGATAGCATGGAACCATCGCTTTTCGTTTTACTATTGCAAGCAGAGTACTGTATGTAATGTATGTGAGTGATGACAGTGAAGATGTGTGTGTGGGCGGGAGTGGAGCAGTGACTGTGTGTGTGTGTGTAGTGTGTGTGTGTGGGTAGGTGGGGGCAGTGTGCTGTAAGTATGTAGAGGATGTGTGTTGGAGAAGATCCTGAAGACAATGTGCTGTGTATGTGGGGGGCAGTGTGCAGCAAGTATGTAGAGGAGTGCTGTATGTATGTGAAGTGATGACAGTGATGATGTGTGTGTGTTGGGGATGGGGTGGGGTGGGGGTGGGGGGCAGAAAGGCTAGGCAATCAAGGACATGGGTAGATGGAGGAGAAATCAAAAATAATAAATAAAAAGTGTGCAAAAAGTTGGAGAAAGTCAGATATGTGTGTGTGTGTGTGTGTGTGTTTTGACGATGTGATGAAATAAGAAAATAAAAAAAAAGGTCTGTAGCATAGGGAGAGGGATGTAAAAGTGCTAAAAGTCTTGTAGGTGTGTGTGGGTGTGTGTGTGTGTGTGTGTGTGTGTGTGTGTGTGGGGGGGTCATGAGTGCTGAGGAGTGAATGAGTGCAAAGTCAGTATAGTGTGAGTTCAGAGTTGGGAAATGTTTGAGAGTGCTGAGGAGTGAATGTGTGCAAAGTCAGTATAGTGTGAGTTCAGAGTTAGGATGGCCTGGGGATAAAACTTCTCCTGAGTCTCTCAGTTCTGGCTTTGTGACTACATAGGCGTCTTCTTGATTTCAGCGGTAGGAATAATCCATTGTTAGGATGAGAAGAGTCCTTCAGAATCTTTTTGGGCTCTTAGGAGTACTCTTCTGGAATAGATATCTTGTAGAGCAGGGAGTTGAGTTCTTATAGTACGTTCAGCTGAGCACTACTCTCTGCAGAGTACTACAATCTCTAACTGTGGAGTTCCCATACCAGGTGATGATGCTACCAGTTAGAACACTCTCAACCGCTGAAGTGTAGAAGGCCTTCATGATGGATGTAGAAACTTTGAATTTCCTTAGCTGACGAAGGAAGTAGAGAGTTGTCTGGACTTCTTCAGAACATATTGAGTGTTAACAGTCCATGTTAAGTCTTCAGTAATGTGGACACCAAGGTATTTAAAACTTGTGACTCTCTACAGGTTGCCCGCTGATCATTAGTGGGGTGTAACTGTAGTTCTGCTGCTGCCTTCTGTAATCCACTACCATTTCCTTGGTTTTATTGATATTCAGTGTCAAGCTGTTAGATTGACACCACTGTGCCACCTCATCAACCTGATCCAAGTAGAACTGTTCATTGTTGTTTTAATCAGGCCCAAGATCACTGTGTCATCTGCAAACTTGATGATGGAGGTATGACTACTGTTGGCTTTGCAGTCATGTGTGTAGATGTTGTACAGCAGTGGACTCAAAACACAGCCTTGGGGAGCACCAGTACTGATGGTTAATGAGTCAGATGTCAGACCCCCACTCTAACCACTTGTGAGCGGTTGGTGAGGAAGTCAAATATCCAGTGACACAGGGTGGTGTTCAGTCCTAAGGCCTTCATCTTTGTGACCAAGGTGAGAGGTACTATCGTGTTGAATGCTGAACTAAAGTCAATGAACAGCATCCTCACATAATTCCCATTCCCTCCTCCAGGTGAGTTAAGGTGGTGTGCATGAGGTTTGAGATGGCATCCTCTGTAGACCTGTTGGCTCTGTAAGCAAATTGGAGGGGGTCGAAGGAGGCAGGGAGGGATGAGCAGATAATGTTTTTCACAAGCTTCTCAAAACACTTCATCACTGTAGACGCCAGGGCTACTGGGCGGTGTAGTCATTCAGACATGATGGACTTTTTGTTTTTCGGTACTGGAACAATAACAGACTGCTTGAGGCAAGTAGGAACTGTCTCTTGAGCCAATGATGTGTTAAAGATATAAGTGAACACAGGAGCTAACTGAGCAGCTTAGGATTTCAAAACCCTGTTAGAAATTCCATCCGGTCCAGTAGCTTTTCTACAATTTACCCTCCTAAAGGCATTGCTCACATCGACCTCAGAGACACAGAAAGGTGCATCCTCATTTGCTTCACATGCTGCAGCTAGTCCAATATAGTCTGTGTTTTTTCATGTCAAAGCGAGCATAAAAAGCATTAAGTTCATCAGGGAGGGCTTTACTCACATTCATCATAGGAGGGGACTTTCTTTCAAAGCCAGTGATGGTTCGAGTCCTTTCCACACTCGTGCTGGATCACCCTCCAAGAAATCAGCTTCAACTCTGTCTCTATAGCCGCTTAGCATCTTTAATTGCACTACGTAAACTATAAGATGCTGCTTTGTAATCCGTCATATCCCCTGAAATAAGCCCAGCATTATATGTCATGGTGCGTGTCTTTAATGCCGTTCTCACTTCTATCCACCCATGGTTTCTGGTTAGGAAGCTTCGGATCTTTACAGTTGGGATGATGGAATCAGTTAGCATATTGATGTAACTCAATGATACTTCCGTAAACTCATTGATGTCAGCAGAGTATGATGCAGTAGAGCATGCATTTCTGCCATTTATATTCTTACAGAAAGCCGCAGAGGAAAGTGTATTCTCACCTTGTCGTTTCACAGACCACTTTAGAGCTGTAAAATGATTATAGCAATTGGAGAATTATCAGATAAAGACCCATCAAACCGAGCCCATTAAAATTGGAATCTTTTGAAAGCAGAGTCTGGAACACTTGATTTTGAATATGTGGTATCTGATGGAAGATGACACTTTTTGTTACATATGCATAAAAAAGAGAATCGGCTGTATTATAGTGTTTGAATCACACAGAGACCAGCTCAGTGGCCCTGCTCAAAGATAACCCACCTTATTGTAATGAGCTCATTAGGCATTGCAGTTGTAGTTGCTTTTAGTATTTGCAGACTGAATATGGCTTGATTGTGCGCACTCCTGAATCCTTGGACCATAACAAAAGAATCACCTTACCCCATAATTTTAACAACATTTTGACACAATGTATTTGATATTATATGATTTATTTTGTCTGCTGAGCACTTATTTTCATTTACATTTTCAATTCATTTTCAAAAGCCAAGGGTTCCAGCATATGTGTGTCGACACCCAACAAGGTTGTAAATATACTGATTTACATGTTGTGCCTGTGAACCAAATCTGGTCTGGACCCAGGAAAGAACGACCAAAGCCCACTCAACTAAACTTTCTCTCTCTTGTATTCTACTCAGTCCCGTGTGTCTGGAGTGAGTCATCTCAAGTATACTTGTTTTTTTTTTTAAATTTCTCCCTCTCTGTTTTTTAAACCTTTCATGTTAGCATTTGAACCTAGCCTGAGGCAGCGCATTCAGCAAGGTCCTTCCAAAGTTGCTGTCGCCGAGACTTGTTTGCGGACTGGCTCTTTGGTTTTTGTGCTATTTGTGTAATTCTCCCGCCGTAGTCGTCTCCTCTCTCCCCGTCATGATTAATATCGCATAGTCAGGGTCGGCCCGCGCCGTGTCCCTTATCCATATTCATGGCACTGGGCTAATGAGTGGTGTTCAAGGCTGCTAATGACATTGAGCGCCATGGATCGCTGCTGCTCCTGTCTGCACCACGCTCTGTGTTTTGTTTCAGGAGTTTAAAGGGGAAACACTGCCTGTCGCTTGTATGCTAATTGAGACACAAGCTGATATAAGGTCATATTGTGTGTGTGTGTTTGTATACAGGTGCTGGTCCATGCCATCACGGAGCACGTGGAGGACGCAGGTGTCCACTCAGGAGATGCCACCCTGATGCTGCCCACTCAGAGCATCAGCCAGGGGGCGCTGGAGAAGGTGTGTGACGTCCCTTCAGACTCGTACTGCCTCCTCTCATCTCTCCTCTCATCACAAACCTCAGCTCATGCACCTCAAGCAGGGACAGCCATGTTGCATACCCTCGCACTGAATCAGCGTTTTTAAGCCACACAAGTGCCAGGCCATGATATAATTGTGCTATTGTCCAATGATGTCATATTTTGCAGCTCTTTTACACATATAGGCCAAACATATAAGAAGATAAGCCTTTCCAAAGCCCTGAGAAGAGGGTGGCTGTGTGCTTGGGCCCAGTTAGCTTGTGGAGTTTGGCTGGGCAAAGGGAGGTCTGAGGTCTGTTTTCCTGGGCTCCAGTAAACATTTCGCCCCATCTGTTTGTCATGAGATTGCCATCTCCTCACCCAGTTTCTCTGGTGTGGCAGCATATTCATAATCCTGAGAGATGTTGGTGGCGTCAGTGGGAGTGCTGAGCATAAGCAGTGGTGTCATGCTGAATTATGGCTTCCGGCGAGTGGTCTCCTTCTCTTAATATATATTTTCTTTGGTAATTTTCAGATTAAGACTGCTACCCGGAAAATTGCCAAGGCATTTGAAATTTCAGGGCCGTTTAACACTCAATTTCTGGTGAAAGGCAATGATGTCATGGTAAGTTATGACACTGAAATGTAGATTGAATATCCACCCCGGTCATTACTGATGGATGGCTCTATCCGCCTGTAGTGCTCGGGTGGAAATACTATTTTGATACACTTTGCAGAGGGCCTCTCGGCCTGCATAGTCAGCTTTACAAATGCCATATGCTCTGACATCAGAGAATGCTGTGTGCCATGAAAGAGTAAGTGTGCACTTATTTCCATCCAGGAAAAGCTCCCTCCTGGTTAAAATAAAGTGTTTCAGGCTTGCTGGCTTGATTGGTGTTAGATTCTTAAATCTTGATTAAAACTTTTTTTCTTTCAGTTTTGAGTTGATGATGATTGGTCTTGATTGAATTTGAAGCAGATTTTCTGATGATTTGAGATGAGTGGGAATTGTCTTTTTTTGTATGCAAGGGGGGTAATTTTCTCAGGCTAGCTAAAGTGCTGTCAGATTTCTTTGTTTGTCTGTTTATTTGTTTGTTGGTTTATTAGGTTATTGAATGCAACCTGCGAGCCTCGCGCTCCTTCCCCTTTGTGTCCAAGACCATCGGCGTCGACTTCATCAACGTGGCCACGCGCGTCATGGTGGGCGAGCCTCTTGATGAGTCCCGCCTGCCCTCCCTGGAGAACCCCATCATACCTGTGGACTATGTCGGGATCAAGGTGTGTATGTGTCCATGTGCGTGTATGTCCATAAACGGATATCAGATTCAGTCAGTAGTAGATGCATATAATATGCCTATTTCATATGCTGTGTAATGTAGTCTTTTGTATGCTTAGTTGTGTTTTAGAAAGCATTCCTTTGCTATTGTCCCTCTGCAGTTAGTATACCATAGTTACTGTATTTGTGTAGCCTGTGGATTGCACATTTGTTAATATAGGGTACATTTGTGGTGGTGTTCTGTGGAAACTAACCCATTCATGTCTGTAATATTCTCTGTAATAATGGAGACCACACACACACATGCCCTCACACACGCCTAGGTGTTTGGTCGGCAACTCCAGTAGTCATTACGGATGAGTGAGCGTGGCGCGTCCCTGTGCGTCGCTTGTGTGAAATGAACTGCCGCGTACATCACCCACATCGGATGGGAGACAGTGGCTCAATCACGGCCTGACGGAGAAGGATCTGGAACATGGCGTCGGTGAGCCGCTCAGCGCTGGAGCAGTGTCTCTCCTCTCCTAAAGTCATTTCCTGTATAATTACAAAGGAGTTGCTGCACAATGTCTGTGATGAGCAGGCAATCATGCAGGAATAATCCCCATCTCCTGCCACTCTCCAACTTTTAAATACCCAGCTGAGATGTGGCGGGGAATACTAAGCGCTATGCAGCAAAACACTGAGCACACCGCAT
Organism: Alosa alosa; assembly: GCF_017589495.1. Lineage (NCBI taxonomy): Eukaryota > Metazoa > Chordata > Actinopteri > Clupeiformes > Clupeidae > Alosa > Alosa alosa. The sequence goes on from NC_063191.1 coordinate 22,378,742, forward strand.
CTCCACCCAAAAAATGCACGTGGATCTGCCATCATTTCTGGTGGGCACAGGCACAGTCAGCCTTAGGTGGTTTGGAGGCTTTGTTTTTGGAACGAGAAAACATGTGGAATCAGTGCTCATCCAGACATAAACAGAAGAAAAACTTAAGTACTGTGTAATTTGCTTTTGGAAATGGAGTGTTTCTGACTACTTAGAGTAGTAAGTGATAATCTAATTACCTTTGGACAATGTCTGATCAGCTCAGGTTAATTGCATTTCACATACTTTTGTTTAAAGTAATTTTAGTAAAAGTTGAAAGCAGAATATTAATTTAATTTACAAATATTCATTACCTACAACAGAGAGCCTTACACAAGATGCTAATTGTAATTCTTATATGAAGGACACAGTTGAGATGAAAGAAATATCAGTTATGTTTGATGTTTGAACAAACAATAACCACCATTCTATAGTAGTGCAGGGATATTGACAACCAGCTCCTTTTAATTGTAGTAGGATTCTGTTTCAAAGCCTGGTGTATACTATTTGTTTTCTATTCTTTTTTTTATTTGTAGTGTGGAAGGATAACCTGTAATGGTGCATTTTTATTGCTACCCCCGTCATGGCTACTAAAGAAATCAATAGATGTGATTCATTACATAGGGGCCATACTTATGTTAGGTTTTCTTATGGAGGGGAGGCTCAAGCTGAATCTTTATTGGTTCCACCCTGAGACAACTTGGTCCATGCGCTCCTAGTAGCTGGAGGCCCCCTGGTGTTGAGTTGCGTTAGATCTGTGGCGTAGAGCTTCTCCAACAGGATGTTGTCTCGTGTGTTCGTTCTCTCACCTTCCTCTGCCTTTCTTTGTGTTCATTTGTGGTCTGAAGGAATATTTCTAAGGGCTTTTTTGTCTTTATCCAGTCCCTTTTGTAAGTTTTCCTGTAGTTCCTCCACAACAATATGGCTAAATGAAGTTTCCAGCGTCAAGGCAGAGCTTGGAACGTGGCGTGATGCAACGGCTCAGAGGGCACCGAGTGGTCACATGTTCGCTTGATCGAAGATGCTCGTTACTTCCATTCACACGTCGCCATTTCATGCTCACTGGGGATGGTCCATTTTTAGCCAGCACCACTCCCATACACACACTCTTGGCACTTTCTCTCTCTTACACACACACATGCACACACACCTGTGCCTCGTTTGAAACTGCAGGTGCATAGATTTTGTGCACTGACTTTTCTATAGCCAGCCTGCTGGAAGCGTCAAATATGATTGTTCCTAGTCAAGCGCTTGCTCGTTGCGCCGCAGTTTTTCCCCCGCGTTATGTATGCACTGACCCCCAGGGGCCCCCAGCAGGCCCCGGTTACCATGGCAGCCATCATCTTCCTATAGAGGACCGTATGAACGGCTGCGTCCAACCACTCGGCTCTGTCTGCCGGCTGCAGTGGGCATTTCCAGAGGCAAGGAGCGTTAATAATGCATCTGTATCCGTCCGAGTGGAGCCACACACGGTTGGCCATCGCAGCGCGCTCTGGGTTGGAAACGGTAACTGGGCAGAGGTCATAATCAGTCTTATCCTGTCAAGTTGCCCCAAGACTCTCACACATTGTCAGGAGGAGAAAAAGGAAAAAGAAAGGAAAGGATGTGAATAAAGGAAAAAGAAATGGAAAATAAAAACTCTCCACCCTGCGGCTCAGCCAGTGGATTAATTAGGAGTGCTTGTGTTTACTCCCCCAGCTGACTGGGCTCTGCTGGCGCATTAGCATGCTGCCGCTTGCCCGCCTCAACCAGGCCTGATTGCATCGCTTCAAGGATGCGTCCAACTCCCCACTCTGCCTCAGGCTTGGCATCAAGGGTCCCCACCTCCCCCACGGCTCTAATCTCCCACAATAACTTCCCTCTGCACAGGTAGCGCGCCTCTGAAATGGGCAGAGCGTGATATTACGCAGTTAGCAGGCTCTGTGGTTTCAGAGTATGGCATGAGTGCATATGCATGTATGATTTAGCAGCAGTGCCTGAGGTGCTTTTCTGTCACTTACCATCTTGCAATAATATTAAACAGCATTTATTTAAATCAACATGGAGCCTTCATTGTTGCTTCAAGTTAAATATCAGACAAATTCATCTCCAGGTCTGAAACAATTCCCTGTGCCATCTTAATCTGTGTTTTTTGGGAAAATGGATTAATGACGGTACAAATGGAAACCCTGTGAAACCTCTGATGTTCACAAGCTGCTACACTTCATGTGGACTACTGCTACATCACAGACCGCAAACAGTCTCGGCTAATTAGCCCTGATGGGTGGAGTGATGGGATTCATATTTCAATAGGTTTCCCTGGACACCCCGGCCCTGTTGAACCGCTGCGCAGTGAGAAGAGGAAGACGCTGCTCTCTCCACCACCCTGGCAGTCTTCCATCTCTCTCCTCTCTCCCGTGTCTCTCTCTCTCTCTCTCCTCTCTCCCGTGTCTCTCTCTCTTTCTCTCCTCTCTCCTGTCTCTCTCTCTCTCTCTCCTCTCTCTCCTCTCTCTCTCTCTCTCCCTCTCTCCTGTGTCTCTCTCTCTCTCCTCTCTCCGTGTCTCTCTCTCTCTTTCTCCTGTGTCTCTCTCTCTCTCTCTCCTCTCTCCCGTGTCTCTCTCTTTCTCCTCTCTCCCGTGTCTCTCTCTCTCTCCCATGTCTCTCTCCTCTCTCCCGTGTCTCTCTCCTCTCTCTCTCTCCTGTGTCTCTCTCTCTCTCTCCTCTCTCCCGTGTCTCTCTCTTTCTCTCTCCTCTCTCCTCTCTCCCGTGTCTCTCTCTCTCTCTCTCCTCTCTCCGTGTCTCTCTCTCTCTCCTCTCTCCCGTGTCTCTCTCTCTCTCTCTCTCCTCTCTCCCGTGTCTCTCTCTCTCTTGTGTCTCTCTCTCTCTCTCCTCTCTCCGTGTCTCTCTCTCTCCTGTCTCTCTCTCTCTCTCTCTCCTCTCCTGTGTCTCTCTCTTTCTCTCCTCTCTCCCATGTCTCTCTCTCTCTCTCTCTCTCTCTCTCTCTCTCTCTCTGTCTCTCTCTCCTCTCTCTCCTCTCTCCCATGTCTCTCTCTCTCTCTCTCTCTCCTGTGTCTCTCTCTCTCTTTCTCCTCTCTCCCGTGTCTCTCTCTCTCTCTCTCCTCTCTCCCGTGTCTCTCTCGCTCTCCTTCACGCTGCAGTGGAGTGATGGCCCGCTCCTAACAATGCGGAATATCAAACAGCCTGATAAGGCATCAGCGCTGATATAACTCATCAGACGCCTTCCTTCTCCTTTCCCTTTCTTATCTCATTTCAGCCTTCCTTCTCCTCTCCCTTTTCTTCTCTCATTTCGGCTTTCTGTGCGTCTTTGTTTTTGGACTCTCTCTCGACTCCCCGCGCCGTCTGTCTCTACTCTCTCTCTCTCTCTCTCTGGGGTGCCCGGCTAGTTTTGCAAACATCAGTTGAAGCAGGTGTTTGTGTCCTCCTCCTTGTTAATCTAGAGAGTAAGATATCAGGGCTGTGAAACTTCCTTCTAGTTTGCCGAGCGGCTTGTCTTGTTTCTGGGGATCTATCCTGTAGGTGGCAGCGGTGTGATAGAGATTTCTTTGTCAAACTGGGTTATGTTCAGGGTCTCGCATGCCTCACAGGTATCTTATGAAAGCCGAGTTTCAAACATCAACTGGACATATTCCGCTCAATTATTATTCTCTGCAAACAAGTCGCTCACAGTGTGAAGATCGCATCCAGATAAAGTCTTCAAATAACCAATATTAATAATTTTTCTCTCTCTCTCTCTCTCTCTCTCTCTCTCTCTGTTTCCTTTCTTTTTTTTTCTCTCGCCTATCCAGGCTCCCATGTTCTCCTGGCCCCGCCTCAGGGATGCTGACCCTGTCCTGCGCTGTGAGATGGCCTCCACTGGAGAGGTCCAGCACACCCCCAAATACGCACACACACACTTAATCTCTCTCTCTCTCTCTCTCGATCACTTACACACGCAATACACACACACACACAGACTCTTTTTTTTTTTCTCTCTCTCTCTCCTCAATCTCACACACACACACGCACACACACACACACACACACACACACACACACTCACACTGTCTTTCTGTGACACACACATGCACTCCCTACTCACAAAGCACACTCCATGAATGCCATGCAAAAGACTCCCATTAACTACACTATACATACGTTTGAGATGAATATCTGCATACAGTCACAAGCTAATCTCTCTGGTGTATATGAATGAAGCATCATCATAAATAACAAACACGCTGTTAATAACTCATTAGCTAAATGAGCTGATGCTGTGGCGTGTGTGAGGGGGTGTGAGTTGGGCGGGGGAGAGTGTCGCTCCAGCAAGGCTTAGGAGCTCTGCAGTTCCCTGCTCAATCCCCCTGGGCACCACCGCGAGGGAGAGGTAGGAGCCAGTGGCCTTCCTCCTCTCTCTCTCTCTCTCTCTCTCTCCCACATCAAGAGAGAGAAACATCAGTTGAAGCAGGTGTTTGTGTCCTCCTGTCTCCCTGTGGCCTACCGGTTAGCGCTTCGGACTTGTAACCGGCTGAAGTGCCCTTATGCAAGGCACCTAACCCCTCACTGCTCCCCGAGCGCCGCTGTTGTTGCAGGCAGCTCACTGCACCGGGATTAGTGTGTGCTTCACCTCACTGTGTGTTCACTGTGTGCTGAGTGTCTTTCACTAATTCATGGATTGGGATAAATGCAGAGACCAAATTTCCCTCACGGGATCAAAAGAGTATATAAACTTATACTTACTTATGAGACTACGAGCATGGGAGAAAAAAAGAAAAACACAAAGGCAGTTTTTTTTTTTTTTTTTTTTTACATTTCCACACCATTTCCCCCACCTGCTCTCCCTGGCAACCTGAAAACCATAGAAACCAGCCTGGAGGACAAACAGTGAGGAGGAAGCATCGTGTTTTGTAATGTTTATATTTTTTATCTGTTTTATGCTCCTTTTTTTCTCTGGCGCTCGTCTGTGTCCTGAAAACAAGTTCACTCCTGTAGGCTTTTACTTCCACTTATCTGAAAAAAATAAAAATCTTTTCAATGGATATGGAGAAAATGGCTACTTCTAGCCCTCTGCTTTTAATGCACACTGACATTAAACCTTACCCATATCTTTTTATTGATACTGTCTGTCATAAAGTAAAGAAGCTTCCTCTTGTGGATCTGCACAGGTGGCTTGCTTCGGACCAAACATCTACTCCGCTTTCCTGAAGGCCATGCTCTCTACTGGATTCAAGCTCCCGCAAAAGGGAATCCTCATAGGCATTCAGGTACGCAGTGCGGTGTTCTTTTCCTTTGGCTAGCATGTAGCGCAGCATGTGTCTTTTTTCAACTTTTTAGATGAATAATGGTTGATTCTACCTGTGGAGATGAGAAAAGAACATCTTAATAGTGCATGAAGACATTGACCTACAGTAGCGGCTGTGTTGAACTCACCCGGGCCTGTTCAGTCTGCCTGGGTCTTAGAGTCGGAGGTGTGGAGGATGAGGCCTGGAGTAGGAGCATGAGTGGAGCAGACCTTTTAGAGCTCACAGAGAGAGTACACTGAAACAGGCTGGCCTTTTAGATCAGGCTGACATGTGCTGAGGCAAGAGCTAGAGATCTGCAGTGCCTATCGGCTCTATATTTCTTTCTCTCTCTCTCTCTCTCTCTCTCTTTTTTTTTCTCTCTCTCTCTTTTTCTCTCTCTCTCTCTTTTTCTCTCTTTCTCTCTTTTTCTCTCTCTCTCTATTTTTCTCTTTCTCTCTTGCGTTAGCTCTATCTCTGTATCTCTCTCACACACACACACTGATGACATTCCCCTCACCCAGATTGTGCATGCTTTCTAGAGCAGATGGAAGCTGACAGGAGTTCTTCCCCCACTTTTGTACACTAGCCCTACATTACTCATGTTCAGCACTGGCGAGACAGGAGCGTTCAGCTAGCTTCAAGTGCAGCGTTGGAGACCCTTAGGCTTAAGCGGATGTTAAGCTGCCAGGGCTGATGGGTCCAGTCCTGATGGGTTCAGTTCAATCAGGGCCAGAGTTGTGGAGTAGACGCTAGTTAAAGCGCATCCTGTTGGCACACACTGATGCTCAGACAGATTTTACAGCTACTCCTGAATAGCCTGAATATCTTCTACTGAATCTTCTGCAGTGAAGGATTTGTATTTATTCATGACGAAATTATACACTGTACCCACCTACCCATGCACATCACACATAGTATAAACACTATGCCTTGTTATTTCTCACTTGGTTAACCTTTAAGCAATCTGCATGCAGTGTGATTTACTTGTGTTTACTCGCATGAAGAAGCACATGCTCCTCATTGTTATTGATGCGTGCATCTCATAACGTACTTCATTACCTGCTTCAAGCACCTGTAGTATGAAATGTGTTTCCATCCTTCGTCAGCCTGTGACTGAGCGTGGATATGTTTGCACTTTAATTTGTTTGGAGCGTTTGCTAAGGTAATTGATGGTGCTCATCTACAGCAGGTGAATACTGTTTAACACCCTGTGTTGCATCAATAATTGGGTCAATTACCAGAATGAGAACATACTGTGTGTTTGTGTGTGTGTGTGTGTGTGTACAGGGGGACTTGGGAAAGGAGACATATAGCTGTAATTCTCAAAGATACTGTAACCTGTCCACGTCAATTGTCAAACCAGTTCATCTGCCTCCTTACTGGCTGAGATTTAGAATGCTCTAGGCACACAGAGACTTGTCATTTGTTAAAGCCTGTAGGCTTTGTTTTTCTCTAGTGGGCTGTAACGAGGATTCACCTGAATGCTACAGGAAGAAGTCAATTTGTTGAACATTTTTACCCAGAGTGAAAAGACTCTGAGCAAGTAAAGTGCTACTCTTAAAACACTTTTGCTTATGCGGAACCCTTTATGTTTCACATTTTATGCTGTCACCAAAACACCCCCCTCCCTATGCTATTTCCAATCAACGTGTCAGTGTGGAAATCCATTATCCGGTTGGGGGGTCATTGTGTGCTTGTAACACCACACTTTTTCTCTAATCGACTTTCAGGTGCACAAGACAGCATGAAATTCCAATTGGAAACAAGCACTCCCTAAACACACACACACACACACACACACACACACACATACTCGGTGTAATGGCTATGCCGTAGGGTTGGGGTGTCCCATTATGCCTCTCAGTGGTAATTACACAGCTGCGGTAAAGCTGCCGTGAACACCCAGCTTTGGCTATTGATCCCAGGGCTGCTGAGACCAGGAGGGCAGACATGCAGCCGCTCTCCGTCCCAGACCTGTCCCTCAGGCCCTCCCCTCCCCAGCGCGCTCTCTCTCTCTCTCTCACACCTCTCTCTCTCACCTCGCCCTCTCTCTCTTTCTCTCTCTCACCTCTAACGCTTATCTTCCCACTCTCACAGCATTCTTTCAGACCCAACTTCCTGTCCACCGCACACCAGCTGAACGAGGACGGTTTCAAGGTAAGGAGGCATCTAATCACTTAAGTATTCAGAATCCTCTTAATCACACACGTGCACAAACAGTGACACGTGGTCTCACCTTTTTTTGATCAGTGTATTGTTTGCCATTGACTGAATATGTTCATATACACCCTACCCTACCCCTGAAATAAACATTAAACAGTAAGTAATATTTGCAGTCAGGCCCTGTTGAGCCCTTAAATGACATTAATGTATTTTACGTGACTCTATTAAGATGAGCTTATATGGCTGCTCATTCCTCAGCTTTATGCCACTGAGGGCACCTCCGCCTGGCTCAATGCCAACGATGTGCCCACCACTCCAGTGGCCTGGCCAACACAAGATGAGAACAATAGCACTCTCCCCAGCATCAACAGGTGAGTTCCCTCCTGGATTGGTCGACAGCTTGTGAGATCTGAGTGGCGATAACTTCCCTGGGCACGTCTCTATCCAGCCCTGAAAATGGAGAGTTGTCTGATCAACAAAGGCACCAGAGCCGTGTTTGCTGATAGAGGATTTAGGCCCCCCTATACTGTACATCTTTGTTTTGCCACTGCTGCAGACATGCTGTTCTGGTTTGCTTTGGCCTTCTCGCTAATGCCTCAAACAATCTGACAGGGTCTCAATTACAGGAATGATGGCATCAAGAGTTTAGTTGGCAGGCCAAGTGTTTACTGATAGAGTTCTGGTACAAACTCCAAAAAGTTATCATGCTTTTTGTGAGGGGGATATTGTTATCTTCATTTGTTAAAGGTAAATTGACCTCTCCATTGTTTGTTTCAGGCTCATCAATGAGGGTGACATTGACCTGGTGGTGAACCTCCCCAACAACAACACACGTTTCATCAAGGACAACTTCATAATCCGCCGCATGGCTGTGGACCACGGGGTGCCCCTCATCACCAACTTCCAGGTCTGTCGTGCGGTCACTCCGGTGCTGCTCGTGTCAGAGGTGTGAGCAACACTCACCGCTCCACTCTGCAGTTTCTTCTTTTGAATGTTCATTTGGCTTCACAGGTGGTCAAGCTGTTTGCCGAAGCAGTGAAGTACTCCAGTGACCTGGACACCACCAGCCTCTTCCACTACCGAGAGCGCAACACCACCAGGCACAGTTAGATGCTGCTGCTACCAAAAAGTGCCACCACCACCCGGCAGGCTACTCAGGAGCACATTTCACTCCAGGATCATTTGGATCAGGAGCTCCAATTTAAGTGTTATTTTTCTACAATCTGGATTGAGGGTTATGGGGCAATACCATCCCACCCTGGATCAGTCATTTTTCTAAGTAACCACATATTATTTATGGTGTTGTTAACTTAACGTATGTCCTTATGCAAACGGCTGCTGGCTTGCCAGGGTTGTTGGCATTGTTGGCTTCATTTTGTTCTGTTCATTTATTGGCCAGTTCTTCCAGCATTTTTACTTACAGAAGACAGTTTCCAGAAACAGATCTTTACTCTGCACTGAGGATAAATCGAGTTTAGATGCTGGACAACATCACAAAACACAATAGTCTAGTTTTTTTTAATTTTATTTCTGCTGTTGATCATTGTGTGTGTGTGTGTGTGTGTGTTTGTGTGTGTGTGTTAGAGAGAGAGACAGAGAAAGAGAGAGAGAGAGAAAGAGAGTGTGAGAGTGTGTGCTTGTATGTGTGAATAAGTGGGTGGATGAGTGGGATGGAATGTGGGTGTGCATGGAGAGTTGAGGATCTTTTGGATCTTTCAATATCTTAGAGCTCCTATTCACGCCTCTATGATGTTTACAACCATTTCATATGCAATGCAAATCTAACGGAAGTCTTATATTTAGTCTTATAATAAGTCTTATATTAAACAGTAATTACCACAATTTCTTCAAACGTATCTTGAAAGTAAACCATCAATAAAAACCCTCTATTTAAAAAATAAATAAAAAACCTGTCAGATCTTGTGATGTACAGTATGTGTGTGCAAGTGTGGGTGATGATTGATTCTACCACTGAACAGCAACATCTCTCTTCACCTTCACATCATAAATATATCAACTCCCAAACTTTGAAAATGTAAAATGACCTCGTCCCAGTGTGTGTGTAGAGCGTGGGGGCACCAGTGGTGAGTGTGTGTGTTTAGAGTGTGGGGGCACCAGTGGTGTGTGTGTGTGTGTGTGTGTGTGTGTGTGTAGAGCATGGGGGCACCAGTGGTGAGTGTGTGTTTAGAGCGTGGGGGCACCAGTGATGAGTGTGTGTGTGTAGAGCGTGGGGGCACCAGTGGTGAGTGTGTGTGTGTGTGTGTGTGTGTGTAGAGCGTGGGTGCACCAGTGGTGAGTGTGTGTGTGTTTAGAGCGTGGGGGCACCAGTGGTGAGTGTGTGTGTGTAGAGCTTGAGGACACCAGTGGTGAGTGTGTGTGTGTGTGTGTGTGTAGAGCTTGAGGACACCAGTGGTGAGTGTGTGTAGAGTGCCAGTGGTATGTGTGTGTATGTAGAGCAGTCCCTCCAGGAATTCGCGATGTTGCGATCGCAACAATTAACGCAAATTCAGCAAATCCTCGTGAATTCTGGGCGACCTCGCAATTTTGTCCGAACACTGCAAATTTTTCGCAAATTTGACCAATCATGGTTTCCCCGTGAAATTTCACCTACCACAACAGCCCCTCGCGCAGAATATTGAGTCAGATGCCACTCACTTCTGCAGACACCAGAGACTGCCCTATAACTTGTTCACTCCTCTGCAGTTTTGATGACAATAAATAGAAGGCTAACGTTAATGATCTGCTTTACTTACATCTGTCATCTCAACCTAGTGTTGCTAACCTGCCTAGGCTATGAAGGTAAGTTAATTAAGGCCTATTCGGTTTACTGACATTTGAGTAGGCTACAATATGCAACCCATTGGCAAACGTTTACACCTGGAGATGTCCTTTTAGCTCGTGTCATGTTTGCTAGCTTGTGGACTCAGTTTGTGTACAGTGCTACCAAAATCATAGAAATGAATAACATTGTAAGACATTTACATCTTCTATGATCCAAGAATGATTTCATACGAGTTATTTTTTAACATTTATTTAACTAATGACATAGAAAACATCCCGAATTCCATCCACATATCGTAATGCACTATGCAAAAAGTTATTTCCAGTCGTCACCGAACACAGTGAGATGCAAGCATTGCAATCCACTTAGAAATGTTATAACGCTACTCTCACGTCCTTAAAGTGGCAGGCAGTCAATTAGACTTACACACCACCAATGTAATAACATTAAAGAAACGTGTAGTCTAATAGTTTAAATCAATATGAAATCACTAGATACTTAGTTGGCTAATAGTAATTATGCAAGTCACATAATATGAATTATTAAAAAGATATGAACTTAATATGAATTACAACATATATGAATGTATTGAAACATGTGACATGATGCCATCTCTTTAGGGGACTGTCTTTTTTGGACAGTTCTATGAAAGGTTATACTGCTTTGTGAATTACCCCAGTCAAAGTATTTACACAAATAAAGTAGGCTAGGCCTACTTTGATTTTCTGGAACCCTTACTGTTTACCTTTACTTATCCTTTTTAATAAGCATCAAGATGATCAGTGTAATTTTGGTCTTACTAACCTTAATTACCCTCAATTAAAAAATATATTTTTGCAACTATTTTTGCAATTTTCACTTCCTCTCGCAATTTCTAAGCAACAAAAAGCTAAAAACACCGCAATTTTCATTCGCAATTTTTTAGAAAAGTTGTTGCGAAATCACGCATTTTAGATCGCAACAATCTCAAAAAATCCTCACGAAATCCTGGAGGGACTGGTAGAGTGTGGGGGCACCAGTGGTGAGCTCAGACCACTCTGAGGATGAAGAGATGTGTGGTGCTCGTGAGGTCCAGCTAGTCAGCGTGACTCGGCGCTCTCTGGCCCAGGGCAAAGCTGGCCCCCTCAGACAGATGGCCCCCCGGCTCGGCTGGGCTCGGATCACCACACGGCAGAGTGGCCAGATGAAGCCGGCCATCTACCTGTAATGAGCCTGCCTGCTAATCTGTGGCGTTCACCTGGGTCTGCCCCTGTCACTTCATTATGGCTAATGGCTTTCCATTTGCTGTTCCAAAAAATCCTTTATTAGGATGGAGCAAAAAGCCTACCTTCACATACACACAAACACACACACACACACTTGATTTGCCATTCCTCCTTTTTGGACATGCAGGTTTTCTTTTTTTTAATATAGGCATGGACGGTACTTGTCTAATAATCTCCCTCACTCATCTGAACAGTTTTTGCCATTTATTAAGAAATTCTTAGCAAGTGCCTTATAAAATCTGGTTATTTGGGGATGATGGCTTCCTTAGCAAGTGCCTCATAAAATCTGGTTATTTGGGGATGATGGCTTCCTTAGCAAGTGCCTTATAAAATCTGGTTATTTGGGGGCTGCTGCCAACTGAACCTCCAGAGTTGCATCTTCCCTCTGCATTTAAAGCGTAGCCCTTCCTTTTTGATTGTGTCAAGAGGAAAGGACTAATCATCAAATTATCAATTGTCGTCATGTGTCCTAATGTGGTTCTCATGAGCGTATAATTAACAATTGGTCATGTGAGCATTTGATTGACAAAGGTCACAAGAGCAGTTGGTTGACAAAGGGTTTGGCATGATCAAAGGCTGGGGTGATGATTAAAGTGAATGTTGGAAGATTTCCACTACAATGGCTTCCTCAGGCCTCATGCATATATATATATACAGTATATACCATATATGAAGTTTCCATTGCTGTGTTAAGAATGTTTTTTTAGTAGTAAATAGCTACTTTGTCATTTACTCTAGTGGATTAACGTTATTTGTCCATGAATAGTCATGAAGTTCCGCAGATCTCTGACCTATGGCTTGATGTCAGCGGCCCAGTCAGTCTCTCCTCCTCCAGCTCGCTGTAACTTTCCATTAATTGCTTGATGGATTGTGGGAATTAAGTAGTCCTCTCTCCTGGCTTCAGGTGCATTGAGCCACTTGCATCTCTTAGAAGCACATCTTACACAATCAATAGAGGGTAAATGGCACCAAAGATGAACTGATTCATTAAGGGAGTAGATTTAAACCTGTGGCTAAGTGAATAATGGAGTCACTGCAAATCAGGTAAACACTCCCAAGTCGCAGGCCTAACAGACAGCTCATTTGCTGACTGAGTCTCTGAACAGCTTTTTTTCCACGTGAAGACTTCACCACTCTGCAGCCTTCTTGCGGCTAAATTGGAGTTAATATGTTCATGGCAGTTTATCTGATTACAGACCCTGTATATGTAAGTCGTGGAGTTCTACATGGACCACCCTTCAGGCGGGTGTGTGTGAGAGGGTGAGTGTTGCTGCTGCACGGTACGGAGCGGAGTGTGTTGTGAGGGGAGGAAACCCTGTGGCTAATTAAAGGCAATCAGAGGGAGCAAAGGGGAGCGTTTGTTTGGGCTCTGCATTCTGCCAGCTGCTCCTGCACATTTATTTACTGCTGATTAGTCATGCTTCACTGGTGCCCAACAGGTTTCCCCTGTAATGAGTCGTGTGGAGGTGTTAGTGTGGCGAGACAGTGTGTTTTGGCTACGCCAAAAATAGAACTCTGTTTTCAACAGTATGTTGAGATGTACAGTATATTGTCAGATACGGTATGATGCTAAGCATTGTGAAGTCCTCAAACAACTTTCGAATTGAGCAATGGCAGAGGCCCCAAAAGTTGCAACAACGGCAGAAACGGATCATCTCTTTAGTATTTTCCTCGTGCAGCTTTTTCCTTGTCTTGTGGTAGTCTTCTCCAAAGAGGAGGGAAGGAGAGACCTTTGGCGCTCTGCTCATAGTCCTCCCCATATTGACTGGCTCAGAGTGCATAGAACATAAGTCTGAGTCTCAGCGAGCGGGCCTTACAGGAAACACACTGGTGAATATCTGATAACCCAGCATTCGACTCCTGAAAGGGCAAACAGATCAGATTTTTTTGGTGGAGAAACAGGAGGCCCAAGGCAACAAACAGTTGTCTCTTAATATTACTCTCAGATTTCATCTCTCACCTGTTGTAGCAATGTGTCTTATTATGACGCTGCGTGGCGGTCATAAAGGTTTAGTCAGATTTTTTTTTTTTTTCGCATGTCCAAATTTCCGTCAAGGATTCCCGGGACACTGAAAGACCGGGTAGACCTAAACTTGGTGGGCATGTAACCCCATATGGATAGCATGGAACCATTGTTTTTCGTTTTGATCTGTAGCCCCCGCTGGACTGCACCCCCCGAAAGGAGGGTAGGGCAGACACAGTTTTCTGTGAATATCTCAAGAACCACTTATTTCATGTATAGCGCCACCTAGTTAAACACAAAAAAGTTAAAATGAGGTGTTGTAATCGCAGGTATCTGTGACCTAACATAGTCAAAACTGCACGAAATTGGAAGTGTAGGATCATTATGACACCCTCTGAATGCACGCCAAGTTTCGTGGAATTCCGTTCATGGGGGGCCACACAATAAATTAATTTATGTTACTATACACCAACTGGCCTGTAGGTGGCCGGAGACAGTTTTCTGTGAATATCTCGAGAACCGTAGGGCCTAGGAGGTCCACCTTTTTTGTATGTTGGTCTTAAGGGGGCATGTCAACCCATCCCATTACCACTTATTTAATGTATAGCCACCTAGTTAAAAAAATTAAAAGCAAAAATTAGGTGTTTTCATCACAATATCTCTGGCTGACATGGTCAAAACTGCACGAAATTAAAAGTGTAGGATCATTATGACACCCTCCGAATGTATGCCAAGTTTTGTGAACTTTCGTTCATGGGGAGCCTTACAATAAAATAATTTATGTGTACATTTAGTGACCGGACACCAACAAGGATTCCCGGGACACTGAAAGACCGGGGTACACGAAACTTGGTGGGCATGTAACCCCACATGGATAGCATGAAACCATCGTTTTTCACAGTTTTCTGTGAATATCTTGAGAACCGTAGGGCCTAGGATGACCAATTTTTTTCGTATGTTTGCCTCCAGGGGTCATGTTAACCCATTCCATGTGCACACATGTGCATAAACAGATACACACGCACACACATACATTTACAGTAATCATACGTATGACACATACTCACACAGTAGACATATGTACGCATGCACATGCACAAACACACATACGCAGGCAAACACACAAGCACGCACACACACACACACACACACACACACACACACATAAACGTGTACACGCACACATGCACACAATTCAAGAATTTCTCAGAATTGAACTAATCATGTTTTGGTACTTGTTGTCTAGCAGATACCAGTGACAATTGAGTGTGGAAATGCTATTTAGTGAGACAGTTAGAATCATATAGGCCTTTCAGCGTGATTTATTTTTGTGGAAAAAATGTGCTGGACTGGGCGGCGGTCATATTTTGTACCGCTCTGCGGTACATCTAGTTTTAATCAGAAGTAGTCAATGTGCCCTTTTTTTGTTCAAAAGCTTCAAGTACTTGACAGCTGCCAAATTTCTGGCCTTTCTTTTATCATGGAGAGTGTGGTCAGGATGAAAACCCTTATGGAGAGAGACATCACATTTTGTGAGAAACCTTTATTTCCCTGAGGAGAATCAAGAGGCTACTTCAACCACAAAATGGCAATCAAAAATGAACAGCTATGTTGGCCAACTCCAGCATGGCTCCAAATAATGTCTAATTGAAGAATAGAACACAGACATCTGAGTGTGTGGAGCTTCTGTAGTTATCATTTTATTCAGGAATAATCTTTATGTTTGATGTGTGGAGGTTATGCTACCATTTTTCAGTGGTATGAGTACGTTCAACATACTATAGAAAGGACTCATTTTAACACAGTGAGGAAAATCCACATTTTCTCGGATTCATATTCATGTTGATGTTCATACGGCTGTGGTAAAATTGTATATTATATTATATTTTTTCATCACGCTGCAAAGGCCTGTGGATCTGACTGGCTTCAGTATTCCCTCCTGGGTCTTGTGGGAAGGGAATATTTTCATCAGAGAGCCCAGTTAATTAGCCTCTCAAGGACACTTGAAAAAATTCAGTCTCAGATTTGTAATAACAATGTTTCAATGTTATATCAGTGTTCTGCTATCCTATTTACCCATTTGTTATGAGGCTAGATTCTTTGGTATATCAGTGTTCTGTGCTATCTGTTTGGTGGTTCTGTTACACCCAGTTGTTACGAGGCTAGATTCTTTGTTATATCAGTGTTATATGCTATTCGTATGGCAGTTCTATTTACCCAGTTGTTACGAGGCCAGATTCTTTGTTATATCAGTGTAATATGCTATTCGTATGGCGGTTCTATTTACCCAGTTGTTACGAGGCCAGATTCCTTGTTATATCAGTGTTCTATGCTATTCGTATGGCGGTTCTATTTACCCAATTGTTATGAGGCTAGATAGATTGTTTGGTATCATTAGCATTTGCATGTGACAGTGAGTACGTACATGCAACTACTGTATGTGAAGTCCCCAACCAATAGCTTTTCTAGCATAAACCTAAACAAAACTCTTGATCCAGTGTGAGGGGCTATTGAGCAATTGTCTAAGGGTTCATTCCTGTGGGCTATGATGGCATTGCAGTACGTGCAGTAGGCCTACGTGTATTTTGGATATTTTTTTCAAGAGGAACTCTGATGACACTGATTTATGGATGCCAGGTCTCCGGATGATCTGTTACTGATTCTGTTTGATTCTGTTATGATGAGACCACTTATCCCATGAACCTTTCCTCAACTTTCTCACTTTGGCCTACATATTTAAATCCTACTATAAGTACATATGTGCTGTGCTCAAATATACATTCTTCTCACTACAAGGATTAAAGAATACAGCTGTTTGAGAGAAAAGCTAATCAATGTTGCAGAAGTAGGCTATCTTGTCATTTTCTTTATTTCGCTGGTTCTCACTTTTGACTAGCTACTGTTACCTCTCTGTGGCCATTGCAGAGGACTCTCTCTCCATCAGCATTCAGCACTGAAAGTGCCCACTGGTCATGGCCTTGTTTAGAGTTCAGTCTGTGATCTGCCTTTTTTTCTCTTGCTGTTTCCACTCTTGCCAACTCCTCCACCTCTCTTGGAATACATGAATGGACTCTTTTATTTCTCTCTGTTCCTTCCTCTCTCACTCTGTCTCTCTGTGCTCTCCCTCTCTCTTTCTTTTCTTCTGTGTGTATGTGAAGCCAATGCTAATTTAACTTCCAGGTCATTATGGTTCATTGTCTGGTCCCTTTGGTTGTCTCCCAAAGTGTCCATTTTAGAGAGCTCAGTTGCATAAAGAAATGTAAATCGTTCACCTCATAAAAAAGAGAATATTAATTATGCCTAGGACTACAAAGGCTCTGAGTTATCAGTTGCTTGCATATTTAGATCCCGGAGAACAGACGTGATGTTTTTTCTAATAAAGGAGTTGGTTTGATTAGTATTGACCCACATTTGCAAATAGCCTCATTAACTCAGAACCAGGGTGTATCTTGAGAGCTATATAAGACCTTTTGTGTCCTATAAACTAACCCAGCCTTTCTCTTCTCTGCTACAATGCTGCCTGGAGTCAATGCAGCACAAAGTGGTTACAAAGGAAAGTGGCTGTTCATCTGTGCATCACATGTTCCTGCACATGTCACGTCTGCACAGCAGTGTATTTCTGCTATTTCTTGTCTTGTGTGTGTGTATGTGTACTGTATGTGTGTGTGTGTGTGTGTGTGTGTGTGTGTGTGCATGCATAGACTTCTATACTTTTATCTGCTTTCTTTTTGTGTGCGCAAACATGTGATTAGCAAATCAAATATAAAAGGACTCAAATGTGGTAGCAGTGATATGGTGTAAATGGACCATCACATGGCTGCTGCCTGCCACAAGAAACACCCCCACTCACTTGTACCAGACTCTCAGCTCTTACTGAAAGTCAGTGTCAGCCAGCCATGAGGAGCAGAGGAGAACTCTGTTTGGTTCAGTATCTGGTGATCCTCCTGATGACTAGGACAGAGAAAAAAACAGGAGCTAAGTATGCAAAACTAAGTATGAGAAGCTAAATATGAGGAGCTAAGTATGAGAAGCTAAATATGAGGAGCTAAGTATGCGAAGCTAAATATGAGAAGCTAAATATGAGGAGCTAAGTATGAGAAGCTAAATACGAGGAGCTAAGTATGAGGAGCTAAGTATGAGGAGCTAAGTATGAGGAGCTAAGTATAAGGAGCAAGTATGGTATCTGCTCACTCAGAGACCCACTATAAGGTGAAAAAGGTCCAGAGGGGAAACCCTTAAAGCACCTCTGCAGTGACCCAGTGGGGCCCTCTGCTATACAGCCAGCCTCCGTCACAGGGACTTCCTCTGCTAACACTCTTCTACTCTTCCCCCCTCCTCTCTTGTTTACTCACCCTTCCAGAAATGAGAAAATTAGATTCCCCGTTTACATTGGCCTCCCTCAAGCCGCACCTGATGAATTATCAATGGCTGTGGCCAAACCACAGGGATGGTGCTTGACCCCCCAATGGCCAAGACAGCACTACGTGACCCAGGCCTGTCGCTCCTCTCAGGCCTGACTGACTGGCAGCTGAATGTGGAGCTCTCTGGCAGATCGTCCACAGCCAGCCAGCCAGCCGCGTCCCAACGCCACCAACAGGACACCAGAAGCAGATAAATGAACTCCGCCAGAGATGTGCGCAGGTGTGTAAGTGACACCTGTTAGGAAATATACTGCTCAAAAAATGTAAGGGAACACTTACAGTTTTCCACAATTGTTAAAACACATTTTTTGAAACCTTCCACCCTTTTCTCCATTCTCAAACTACATTCACAGAATGTATGACAGTTCTTGCAAAATAAAACACTCGCCTCAAAAGTTTTACTCAGAGTGTATGATTGTGTTCCCTTAATTTTTTTGAGCGGTATATTTTTACAGCCGTTTATTTTCAATGTGGGTTTCAGAGAGAAAGAGAGAGAGAGAGAGAGAATGCTTGCACAGTACTTTCATCATTGTTATCCACCTACTCAGCATGATTTCAGAACAAAGCCAGGAATGTTAAAGTATGTAATGTTCCATGCCTTCTTGATCATTACCCTTTATTTTTGAGTCATTAAATCCAAAGTGGAGATCATCAGAGACTGTGAGAATGTCACCTACTAAATTACTGCCCACAGCTGTAGCTAATACATAATTGTGCTTGTTTTACACTCTAATCTAGCATTACAGGTGAGGATCAGATCAGTCAGAGCTGTATGCAACAGGATTCCAACGTTAGATTCAATTGTGTTGAGTTAATGAACAGTGGTTGGTTACACAGGGGTCTTTCATCAGTGTACATCACATGACTTACAATGGTTTTCATGGCCGACTGGTTGAGCAAATTAAAGTTTCATGACTCCTGGAGTCCTCTGAAACGATAGCCGACATCATGATGGCATATTACTATTCTGAGTATTATTAGGCCCTATACCTCTCTGGAATGAAAAGTTTCTGTTCATCACCAAAAACACCTACAGTACTAACAGAAGAGAAGACAGTGGGCTGGGGAAGCAAAACATGACTTACACCAGAATGTCTTCAAAATGTTTAATATGTCCATATTTGTGAGAATAATCTGTAAGTGTTCCAGACAGGTCAGTAGAAATGTGCCAAAAAAGTGTCTTGTGACATTTGAATGGAGATGGACCGGTCTCTCATACTTCCCTATAACTTGGCACATCCTCTCAGCTTGCCATGAAAGACTGCCAAACAGAAACAACAGGTTCCACTGAATAATTTACTGTCTGACCAGTGATCACTCAGTTTTTGTTCGCTCTTGGCATTCAAACAAATATGAATAAAATATTTATTTTTATTTATTTGTATATTTTTTAAATATTCATGTGCAATGTGAGTTTTTTTTTATTTATTTTTTTTACAGCTGTCCAAGTTATGCGGGAAGCTGAGTTTGCGATGTTGGCTGAGAAAGACAAGTGGCAGTAAAAATGTTATTGCCAAGTGTCGTCTTAACACTGAAGTAAGGAATTGTGGTAATGCAAAAAGTTTTTTTTCTCTAGTGCTTGAAATCTCAAGGGCTGCTTCCCAGAATGAGAATGCGCTGAAGGCCATGGCTATGGAGCGCCATGCTCAACACAAGAGATTATTATGCTTTGAAAAGGACAGCTGAAGGTAGTAGGGTAAGGTTCTGCATAGTACAGTAATCCTTTGGTATTACTAGAACGACCACAGACTACACATTCTCTGTGAAAGAATGCCATGTTGTTGGTTTCGACTGAATATAGCGACTGGAATTGCAGCTTTCATTTAGTCATATTTAGTTAGTGTTGATGGGGTATTCTTTGTGATGCCACCCATAAACAAAAAAAAGCTTAGTTTTACTCTTTGCAGCCTATGAGTATCAATGGGAAAAATGATTGTGCTTGACGTGAAATATGATTTTGTGGGTGTACTATGCTATAATGCACCTTGATTCCTTTATTGTTGAAGAAACTGCAATTAGCCAGATGGAAAGGGAAAGCATAGTGCCTCTGGTATAAAATGAACCATCTTCTATTGTGAAGGACACTGGGTTATGCAGCATTTGTGTTCTGATGATCTATTGCTCAGGTATTGAAAGATGGGAGTAGCAGAGGGCTACAGTGGGGATACTGTATGCCCAGGCTTTTCTGGGCACACAATGAAGGGAAGCAGTGGAAGTTACACTGTGTTTTTGAAAGATCTTCAGGGGACTGCTTTGAGTCTGAGGAAAACACATAAAGCAAATGCAGTATACAGTCTGTGGATGCATTGTTTTGTAAAATAACAGGCAGGATCTCAAAGATTACCTAAGGAGGATGTTGTTGAGCATCAAGGGTGTAGCCCACTCCACCACTACCAGTTGCCATAGTATAAGAGGCTAAGAAGACATGAGAGAGATTCCTTTCTCACTTTTCATCGATTTATTGTGTTTCAGTTTCTCAGCTACATTGCACTAAATGGATGCTCCTAAAAGGTTGTAACTTAAGTGAACAAACCAGAGAATGGATGAATCAGTGCTGGTGTCATGGATTCAACAATACCTCTCTTCTCATCAAGTGTCCTTCTCTTGTCAGGTACAACTCACACAGATGCAGACACAAGACACAGGATCTCGTTATGTTTAGGTGATTGTAATTAGGGACTGCAGTGATTGCAAGCATTCAAGAGCATGAAAGCACCCAAAGCACACCCACACACACCCCTACCTCTGGAGCGTGTCTTCTCAAGGCATCTTTCAGTGTAATGCAGAGCCATTTTTATGTAGACACAGAACAGTTTATCATTATTATTGTTATTGTTGACGTTATTGTGGTATTTTCACATACAGTTCTGGTCATATGCACACATTTGTATTTGCATTCACAGATCTGTCCTCATTATCAAGCTATGTACAGTCACAGTATAAAACCAATAACAATGTGGTCCTATGCAAGCCTCATGCTGTTCTGCTTTTTACATTCTGTTTGGCATTTAACATTGTGCTGATGGACATTAGTAATAATGTCCCTTCAGATAACACTCAACCACACCCCATGAAACTGCAATACAAACTATATGGATTATATGAGCAAACAAGCTCTCTGCACAGAAAATAAGAGTTGGAGAATGCTTCAGATGAGACTGAATTTGGAAATAAACCTCTGCTGCTGTCCAAGTCTGCCGCTTGGGAGTCTCAGAAACTCACCATTTGTGTTCAGTGGAATTTAAAGGCCACTTAAAAACAAACTCAGGGAGGACGCGTTCCATCTGGTGGCCGGCCATCCAGGGGGAGAGCTCTTGTGTGGCTGTGGATTTAAATGTGCAATAAGATGAGGAGAGAGGGAGGCTGAATGGAGACCCTCATAGGTGTCCTGCTGAAGACTGATCTGTCCTTATGGACCACAACCTGGGAAGTCTGCTCCAACCCCTCTGTGATCACTCCTGTGGAGACCGCACATGGATAAACAGAGAGAGGGAAAGAAAGAGAGAGAGGGGGGGGGGAGGAGGGGAGAGCTTGTATGGTATCAAGACCTAGACAAACGTGTGATGTGATGTTTTTGGGCAGGATTCTGGTGTGAAGTGAGCGTGTGGTCTTGTTTTTATGTCACTAAGTGTGAGATGATGAGTGGTGAGAGAGATATGTTTGTGCAGGCTGACCTTAAGAAAGACAGACAGAATGCTGTGGGATTGGCAGTCAGAAAAGTAATCTCATGCTGTTCTCAAAGATCCTGTATTGCTAAAACATTTTCTGAGGGGAGCTAAGTGATTGTTTCACACTCCAGATTGAAACTTTCTCACTGCCAAAGTTATAATTGCTGGAGGTGTCACTAATGCTCATTATGTCCCTGAAACTTCACACCAGATTTCCACAGCTGCATGAGAGGTGCTATAGACAGAGAACATATACATGCTGAATGTGTGCTGCAATCAATTAAGGAAGGCGTTGCTAAGCTCAAGGGCAGGGAGAATCAGCTGGGAGTCTTAATAGAATGCATCAGTTGGAGAGAAGGCTTAAGCCGGGTCTGTTGTTGATGGCTTTGTGTATCCCTCTAAAGCTACTCAAGCACAGAGAAAAGGTGGGCTCACTTTTAATATTTATGAAATTGGCTCTGTGTGAAATTGGTTTTTGCCTAATGGATCTGTGCATGGCTGCACACCTTCATTCAGTGCACCCCCACTCTCTACAGTCCTCCCCGAAAGACACTGGAGTCAAAAAGAAGTGACAAAGACAGAGAAAGAGAGGGAGACACTACTCGGGAAAGTTGTCGTGAGACATATTCTTGCTCTTGATAACACGGATACGTCCCCTACGTGATGAATCACTTTGCAATCTGTGCCTTGTTGCCTCGAGCAACTTGGTGACTCTCAAATCAGGGCGTACCGAACGTCACATTTGGGCTTTGGCACGTCGAGAGAAACAGCTGGTGTCTGCTGCTGAATCACAGTCTCGTCTGTACTCAGACGGCCGTCTGAAGAGGACCGGGGGAGACGCGCGGTAACAGATAGGGAGAGGACTGGCCTTTTGAGCTTTGTAAAACTCCCATAAAGCGCTTTATCAAGTGAGAGCCAGTCATCCGTCAAATGAGGGTGACCAGGCAACGGTGTGCTGTGCTGCTGATATGGCTCCGTCTGGGGGGGAAAGGAGGTCCAGGCTGCTGGACAAAAACGCTGTGCCATAACGCTGTGCAACATTAAGCAATAATTGGAAGCTCCTCCTGATTATGACAGCGGCCCATTTCCCAGCTCTGCTCAGAGAGATATGAACACACATGCACCCCTGCACAGATGGTTAGCTCAGATTAAGTGGGAGAAAATCTAATATATGGCAGCTATCTGGTCAGGGCAGCACGTGTCCACTTCAGCAGTCCTGATAATTTACGTGGGGAATGAAGCTGTACAAGGCCCTCTGTTCCCTCCGATGACATTTAGCACCAGAGCCGATTAATTAGGTCACTCACACCACAGACAGGGGGGTGTAAGGACTCTACACAGGGATTAAAAGTTCACGTGCACCATTAACAATATTTTGTGTGGGCTGAGTAGATCTTGAAATGGATTAACATGTGTATGAGTGATGGTGAGTGCCATTGGCATTTAAAAGAGCAACTGAATGTTGGCTCATATCCGTGGATTAACATCGGTCATATCACTTTGTCATTATGTATTCTAAAATTGCCTTTCCACATATAAAATAGCTGTTAGTAACGAGGACTTGACTAAAGTTGTTCCACTGAGTCAGATGTTTTGGTATAATGATCTAAAATGAGGCGAATTCCAAGTTTGGACTCGTCTTCATTAAGTAGAATGGCATCACTAACACTAACACTCATTAGTTGTTTAATGTGAAAGAAACAGTGCCAGACTGCTCATTCTGTAGCAGATGTAAACAGGCACCAGCATGCTTTCAGCTTTATTTAAATATTTGTATCTACCTTTTTCAATCAACTGCTTAATCACAGTTTAAAATCATTCCATTGTAGAATCGTAGCTTTGCAGCAAAGCTGCATCAGCTTGTGATCTATGCATAATCAGCTGCATGAGTGATGGCTCAATGACGCCTTCTACATGGTGGCCACTGGTGCTCGTGTTTTAACAGGGAGACATGACAGAGAGAGAGAAAGCTCTTCTTCATATGTGTGTAGGAGGAGGAGGAGAGGAGGAGGGCCAGGCCCTCCAGAAGAAGGAGGGGAGGCCTGGGGGGAGCTGACAGCCCCATCCCTCTCTGTCCCCCTCCATCCATCCCGCCCCCCGTGACAGCTGCTGGTCGAGCAGAACGCCGCCTGCCAGCAGGTAATTCATATTCCCCAGATGCATATTGCCACTGGAAGTTAGGGGGGAGGGGAAGGTGGGGCCGGGGGAAGGACAAAGGGGAGAGAAATAGACAGATAAAGAGAAAATAAAGAGAGAGAAAGACAGAGAGACAGATAGAGACGGAGAATGTGAGAAGGGGAGAGGAGAGGTGCTGTGACAGGATTATTCTTATTAAAAGGGCTGGAGGTTGTTATGTGATGTGATGCCACCTGTTTTTGTCTTGTAATTTACCCATCCCACCCCCAGTGTTCTTTCTCTACACTAGCACCAGCAGTCACTATAATTTGCTCATTTGCTGCTAACAAGAGGCATTCAAATATGTTGAGTGAGAGTAGGGGACAAAAAAGAGCAACTCTCTCACACACAAACAGGGTAGGGACAGAGATACATTTTCCTCAGGGATACAGAGTACTTGAAGACTCACAAAAGCAGTTATGTTATTCATCTATTATTAGTTAACTTATTTCCCGCAGATTTCCCCCAGCAGTTTTATTTCATCTTGTTTTCTCCTTTCTTCCTCTTCTTCTAGCAGCCTCTCTGCTCACTAGCTGTCTGCTGACCATCCTCTGTCGGAGAGACAGGTGTCTTCCCAGTTGTGGCGGTCCTGCCGCTCAGAAGTCTGTCCGGCAGCACTCTGGCTGCCCTGTGGGAGAGTCAGGGCAGGTCCAGGGCTAAATTTCACTGCTGGGATCCAGACAAACCGAAAACTGGTTTTCAGTCGTGTGACAAATGGCCGGCTGGATGGAGGAGAACTGTCAGTAAGGGTGAGGGAGGCTCAGCGCTGTTGCTGTGGTAATGAGGAAATGGGGCTCACAGAGGTAGCCTCTGAAACAGTGGTGAAATGGTGGCACCATTGGTGTCACACTTTAATACGTTTTCTCCATTGCTGCATTAACTATATGTTCTTAGTAGACCATATTCAGACACTGCCCTGAAAATGTACACTACATATTTTAAAACAGTTTGTTGTCTGTCAATAACATAAATATTAACAATAGCATAAATATTTCCACACCCTGGGTGTTGCAACTAGCGCTGGAGTTTGTGTGACATTACTTCCCAATCAGTTGATGCTGTTTACAACCAAATGAGCCAAAACTGACAGGACAACACCCAGATGATTTGTGTAATAATTCTCTCTCTGAGATGGCTTCCTAGACACTGAGCACATTCCTCATTTGTGCAAACAAACTGAGATTGAAATGAAATAAACACATGCACCATCGCCCGTTCGAGTCCCTCTCGTGTCTGTGATGCGGACCCTTGTCGTCGGGAGGTGACAGATTGGAGCGGCAGTTTGACGCCTGTGGTCTGCTGCCTGGCGCGTATTCCTGGCAGTGGCATGTGTGGCACCAGTCCACCTCACTCCACTCACATGTCACTAGCATGTTGGCAGGAGCGAGCTTCCGCACCCCCGCCACACGCAGTGGGCAGCGCCACACCGGCCTTCTGTCTGCCTCCACCAGACAAAAAGTGTCACCTGCACCTGCAAAGAGCCCCACACCGTGCCCCCGGCCTGAAATGAGACCAGCACCAACATCAGTCACCTTCAAACACATCACACACAAACACAAACAAGGGGGGGAGGGGGTATGGAATGGAGAGAGATATATGGAGAGAGAGAGAGAGGGGAGGGAGAGAGAGAGGTTGCACGCCAGTTTCATACATTACTGAACTAAAGTTCAATGTTTTTTAAGGTAACGTATGTGTGATGAAGTTTTCCACGACTGATGGCAACCACATCAATGCAATTCATGCATTCTTTGTTCATTTATAATATCCAATCCCCCAAACAGGGATGTATTTTCATGTATGACAGGTTAAACCACAAGCAAGCATATCACATAATCATCCATCCTGAATGCATAATTTGTTTTGAACTGCTTACAAACTAACTGTAAAAAGACCCACCTACACACACACACACACACACAGGGATGACTTTATGACAGCCAGATGCTCAATTGTTCCATGGAGTTAATCACCAATTAACAAAGGCAGTTAACAGCAAGCATTCAAAAGTCATTGGAGAGAATACTATGCAATGTATCATTAAAATTCCTTTTAGGCTTGAATGACCTCCCTTTTTCTGCTGTAAGGTCCAAGAACAACAGCAACAACAACAAAAAACAATACACATCAAGCCCTTGTAAAAAGATCGCTGAGTTGGAGAGCTGACAGGAATATATATACAATATATATACCTCTCTGCTGTGACGCTGCGCTGAGTTTATTGGTCTTGGCAGGATCCAGTCAGGTCTGGGGGAGAAAAAAGGAGACAAAGCATCCTCTCCTTTACCTTCTGGGCTGGTAGTACCTATTCCATACCAGTAGAGGGCATAGGGCAGTAACTCAGTGTTGAGATTTGAGGAAACAAAGGTTACATGTTTTCAAAACTATTAGTAACTTTGTTGAACAATGACAGTAGATGAGTCAGTTGGGTGATTCACTCACCTGTTTGTGCTATGGAATAATGTTTCAAGACCAGAGGAAACTATAGACCAGTGTTTCACAAACTTTTTCAGACCAAGGACCACTTAAAAAAAAAAACCTCATGGACCACCTCGCTAAAAAAAAAGAAAAGACTTACTTCAACAGTATATTACACAATAGGCCTACTCAATGAACCACCTTGTTTATTGTCTTTGGACCTTGCTTATTGTGTCAGATTTTTCATATGATTTAAACTGGCATAGCTTACATAGGCAGTGTTGTAGAACTGTTTGGATTTACATACAAGTTGGTTCAATATTACAAACAACTCATCTATATATTTTATCACGTCTGCTTGCGGACCACTTGGGATAGCTTGCGGATCACCAGTGGTCCTCGGACCACACTTTGAGAAACACTGCTATAGACCATTAAAGATAGCCCTGTATGAGGGATTGTGATAGAAAGGGAGGTAGATTTGAAATTGAATTGTACATCTATAGTATGTTCATCTCTTAAGGCATTTTTATTATGCTTTGCTCTGTGTAATCACAGCTAATTTCAGGTGGATGAAGTGTTTTTGTTAAAATCACATCGACTCTAAGAGACACATCCCTCTCTTCTATCGTTGTCAATGTTTCAAGAAAAGAAACATGTTTTTGTAGATCAGTGGGATCTTATGTTTCCTTTCAAGAACTAATTTGGCAAAAGGTCTAAACAATTTTCCACAACCATTTACTTTTTTCAGTTAGAATGTTTTGGGCTCTCACTAATTCTGTTTTATAAGCTGTGGTCTCTTGTTTCCGACAACGCAATAGAATTCTACCAAGTGATCTTTTGGACTTTTAAGTTCAACACATATTAAAGCCTCAACCACTTATTCTCCATACATCATATTATGCATTTAGTCAAATCTGTTTCATTAGAAGTTGGCAATATAATTGGGGGCCTAGCAGCGAAGCTGCGAAGGCACCCATTGAGTTACTAGCTTTTCCTATTATTGGGTTCCTAGCAGCGAAGCGACCTGAGTTCAATGACTCCTATTACGTCACTTTCCGCCATATTGGACCTCCGTCATATTGGATTTAGTCCAAACTCTACAAAAAGTTTCAGCGGTCACAAATTGAATCCGATTTTCACGGAACTTGGCGGAGATGATCTTCTGCCCGAGCCGCACAAACAATACTTGCCAGATTTTTCAATTTCATTTTTGTTTGCCAGTGACAGCCAATCAAATATGGCGACAAAGCCGCCAAACAGGAAGTGGATTAACATCTCAGTGACGCTTTGAGTTAACATAACAAAACTCAATACCATTAGTCAGGACACTGTCCCAATCACTCACAGCAATTTTTATGCATATACATTGAACGCTCTAGCGCCACCACCAGTTCAATGCTGGACATGCGTTCATGCGCGTGATCCTTGACTCTTTTGTCTGATTTTCACAATTTAGGTAGCGTCTTAATCCTTGGACCATACCGAGTTCATCGACCCCTATCCTGTCACTTTCCGCCATATTGGACCTCCGCCATATTGGATTTAGTCCAAACTCTACAAAAAAGCTTCAGCGGTTACAAATTTCATCCGATTTTCACGGAACTTGGCGGAGATGGTCTTCAGACCAAGCCGCACAAACGATACTTGTCAGATTTTTTAATTTTAAGTTTATTTGCCCGTGACAGCCAATCACACATGGCTATGATGCCGCCTAACAGGAAGTGGGCTAACATCTCGGCTATGCTTTAATGTTTGAAGTCCAAACTTGGTACAGGGACTTGGTATCTTATTGTGAGGACGCACTACGAAATTGCCATCATGTGGCCTCTATAGGGGGCGCTGCAATACAGGAAGTGAGCTTGTATCTCAGCAATGCTTTGGTGTACAAAGTCCAAACTTGGTATAAGGACCTGTTACCTGATTATGATGACGCACTAGGAAATTGGCATCATTTGGCCTCTATAGGGGGCGCTGCAATACAGGAAGTGAGCTCGTATCTCAGCAACGCTTTGATGTATGATATCCCAACTTGATACAGGGACTTAGTAGCTGATTGTGAGGACATGCAAGGAAAGTGGTCTCATTTGGCCTCTAGGGGTGCTGTAATAAAGAAAGAGAGCTCACATCTCAGCAACTCTTTGGTGTATGAAGTCCAAACTTGGTAGAGGGACATGGTAGCTGATTGTGAGAATGCACGGACACTGGTATAATTTGGCCTCAAGGGGCACTGTAACAAAGTAAATGAGCTTATTTCTCAGCCATTCTTTATCCAATTGCCATCAAACTTGCTGTGACTGCTTGCTCATGCCATGGCAACACCATTCCTTCTAGCACTCTGCTAGGCCCCCACATTGCTGCTTGCAGCTATATTGGTATTAGAAATGGTCAAGTTTCTGAAATCAGGACTAAGAGTTTTTCAACAAAGTTACTAATTTTGCAAAACGGTTCTGTCTTGTAGTTGAAAGCATTATGTTAGATGTTAATATGTCCCACATCGCTTTCTCATCCCTAGATAATCCCCAGAAATCTGATGATAGTTCACATTTGATACACATCTGTTTTCAAAAACACCCATAGCATTTATTCATTTTTAAGCATAATTGAATCAAATGTATGCATAACTTGTGCAATATGGTCAAAATACCCATAGCATTTATTCATTTTTAAGCATAATTGAATCAAATGTATTCATCATTAATGAACACAGAAGAGTGAAATTACTGGACATGACACCGTCATGAACGTATCATAAACATTGTAAACAAGTCATAAATGTCACTCACTTCTGTCAAGTGTCATTCGGTTTTGTAATGACAAGTTAGGATTAAGGTTATGACAGTGTCATGTCACTCTTATGTAGAAACCTAAAGTAAAGTGTTAGGACGTCTCACTTACTCTCATGTATTGACAGCTGTGTCACCGAGAAGGCAATCTTGGTTATATCATGATTATTTTGTTTTCTCTTCTATTTGTTTGTTTGTTTCGAGTTGTTTTTATATACTCCAATCCATGAGCTATGACAGCAATGTCTGAATCCTTTTGTAATTATGGCTGCGCAATGCCTGTCCTCCCGCTGTGCTGCTGATGAATCTGAAATGCCTGATGGAGCGAGGAGTGCTCGGGTGTGTGTCTCCCCTCTAATACCATACAAGGGCTTATCATGACAAGAAAAAGCCATTCGTTATTGCCTGAAGCTCACAGTTGTTGCCTTCTCTCTATGCAACCTGTGGAGTCTGGTGTTGAATGAAATTCAGCAGGTGCCTGCTCGTAGCAAATGAACTGGCAAAAATAACCACTCAGGCATAACAATCAGGGCTCATTCTGTTGAATTACAAACAGCTTCAACAGGGTGGAACATGGCTAGTTTGATTAGTTGCGTTCTCAGGGCCCGTGTAATCAGCGGGGAGACGTTCATTCATTTCATAAAATCCCCTGTTAGACCATGCTTCAGAGTGTCATGCTCTGTGTGAATTGATTAAATGTTTCTTTTTCTAAATCAAGTGAGCGTACGATATCATGAGCCGAGGTCATGGCTGAGCCCGTCTATAGTTAGAACTAGACTTGAGAGGTAAAAAGGAGACAGACTGCCTTTATTGGGAAGCCACTTCTTTTTATATTGTCCAAAGCTTACTCATGTGTGTCATATTGTGGCACAAGTAGCCTATGTGTCAGCAATATCAAATCAAATAAAAAATAAAGATTTGCTTTTCACATTGTCTTTGTTTAGTCCTTGTAAATTTTAAACAGCTAACATTATATAAATACCAGCTACATGCATGTGATATTTACCATGAAGGGCTATGGCAGTAGTTCTCTAAAGCAATATTTATCTACTGTAACATGTTCCTAAGGTCAGTGTTTCTCCAGAGCCACACTGTTGGAGAGTTCAACCTCAGCAGTCTTTACCCAATACCTGTGTGTGTGAGAGTCATTTCCCATTCTCCACTGTCTCCACTTGGACAACACTGTAAATGTTTAATGGTGACCTTTGTCCCCTTCATCTCTTCATCTTCATCCCATTCTGGGCCAACCTTGCTTGACTTTCGCAACACATTGCACCATAGACAGAATCACACACACGCCATGAGCGACACACATGAAAAATTCTCACCTCCTGACAGTAAATATTTACTAGCTCAAGGGCTAAATTAATTTGAACAACAGTTGTTGCCGGCCGGCTTCTAGGGAGATGTGTGTCTACGCTCTCTGAGGACCATGATTGTCACACCAACAGGACGTGTCCTCTCAGCATTGCGATCACCACGGGGAAAGGATGACCGTGGAGGTGACTAGGGGCTGTATTTTGGGTCACCAGCGCATGGCGTAATACTCGTTATTCACCCGCGCAAAGTTGAATTCGGGATTTTGCACGTTTATTTTTTAAGCATTGCGCCCAGGGGTGTGGCAATTAACAACCTAGGGAGGGGCCTAGCGCGTTGTCTAAAAATCGCTATCATACACCACCTAAACCTGGTCAGAAGTCAATGACGAGTTGTTCATATGCTATTTTAAGAGCGCATGTCAACAGTCATATTGGCAGGTGCACGCACCATCCTTCTATCATTCATGAACGCACACCAGCGCACGTCCATGCAAAGCATTACAAATTGCACGATTACAATGGGAAACATAATTAGAACAAAGATATTACGAAATACTGTACATCTCATAATGAGTAGTTATTCACCATCATTTGCAAATTGGTAATGATGGTTAAAAGTGATTAGGGAGAGGTGAGAGACACGTATGGAGCACAGCTGAAGACGCACTGTCACGAGATATAAGCAAGTCCTCTGCAGGATAAATGTTGTTTTATTCAGTCATTTGAGCAATATTAGGGTAAGTGTTGCTTTTTCCAGCCTATGTTTTCGGTGGTAACACATTGTCAGTCAATAGTGAAAGTAACTGCATATAACTGTCTTGTCGTTGACTGACTCCTTGGTGAAGTTAGTTTCACTTTGCCAATGAGTTCAAATAGACGAGTGCAAATGCGTGAAGGCTATGCTAGGTTTTAGTAAAGCATGGTTTAAGAATGACTATTCTATACGGTCTCGCAAGCAGCCTCCTTCAAATGCGCCTTTGAATGCAAAAATACCGATGCATTTATTTGACATACCGTTAAAGGGAATGACAGATGTCATTCTCATTGGTTTAAAATGATGTTACGCCCCAAACACACCCATATGACTGATTAAAAGACCTAGGAACAGCTTGTTACGCCATGCGCTCCACTTTTGATAGCGAAACTCCTCCCAATGTGAACTGGACATCCTACTAAATTTTAATAGACTTTTGACGAGTGACGATGCACTTTAGAATGTCATGATAGGGCCCAATGACTCTGTGACCTTCTGGGGGAAGAAATACAACATGGTCTTTAAGAACAAGCAAAAAATGGAAAACAATTCAGTCTGTAACATACAGTGGTGGGATACGTATGCTTAACCCTCAAAAGGTTAGCAAAGTGAATAAACTAGCGTCGTTAGTACTGTGAGTTGCCATGGGTGTCCTACATGGCCAAGGGCATCTCTATAGCTATTTGAGTCCTAAAGGCCACACTATCAGGACAAGCATATCCCCGGGAACATCTCTGGATTGTGGAAAGTTGTCGAGACCTTGAAATGAGTGGGACTCACCAGCTGTACCACCCACAGAGAGAAAGCAAGGTGAGACAGCTGCCACTCAGTAATAAGCAGGAGGAGAGGATACAACCACTTAATCAAGCTCACCAGCACTCTTACCTGCACTGCATCCACTGTTGGAGGACTGTCAAGACTTTTAAGGAGGTAGGAGAGTTTACACTCAGGTGCCGTTTACACGACGCCGGTTTTTGTGAAACCGGTGAGGTTTTGTGAAACCGCAGTTTAGGAGACTGAAACCGATTTTTGGTTCGGCGGGGAACTTTTGAAACCGCCAGCTAACTTTCGCCGTGTAGACGCCTGTAGGTGCGAAGCCGGCAACTTTATGACGACATAGCCCCACCTCTCAACTCAGCCACTGCACTCAACCTGACATGCTGCTTGTCAAAACAAACCAAACCATTTATTTATCATATTAAAATGTTTTTCTTTCCCCTGTCATTGTTGTTTTGTTGTTGCCTATTGACACCACGGTGAAGTTAGTTTCACTTTGCCAATATGTTCAAATAATAGACGAGTGCAGATGCGTGTAGGCTATAGGTTTTAGTAAAACATGGTTTAGTGGAATACCTGTTCCATACAGTCTCGCGTGCAAGCAGATTCCCTCAAATGTGCCGCTGAGTATCAAAATACTGATGTGCTGTTTGAAGTTACGCTGCTTGCTGTTAAAGAGAATGACAGATGTAATTTTCATTGATTTAAAGGATGTTATGCCCAAAACACACCCATGACTAATTAAGTAACATAAGAACCGCCTTGTTGCGCCAGGCATCTGACGTTTGATAACAAAACTACCCCCAATGTGGACTGGACAAACCCCTAAGCTATTTGCGAGTGACCATGCGTTTACAATCGCCGAGATGGGGCCCTAAATGGTGGTGCCTCGGCCTCTCTGTGAACATAAAGATATTGGTAATGACCTGATTCCTAAGTTGTACCATCTGCTTCTTTCTCATTTTGGTGAGAAGATGGAGCTCAAAAACATTGCATCCATGTGGATATGAAGATTTCACTCATTTCACTGCGCCCACAGATGATCAGCTGTTTGACCTCTCCTTACCCAACTCCCTTCAAGTTATGGAGTCACAAATGAAAAACATACAATGCAGTGACACAGTATTAGACTTCCTGTGGTTAGGATTCTGGCCCCCTCATGAACCAAACATACATGAGGAACAGACACATGTTATGAATGCAATCCATCATACTGTCTTTGCATAGATATGCAGCTGTCATTTTTGAAAGCAAACATTTGAAAAAACAGTTTAAATGTATCATGTATTAATGCCACATGGATGAATAACTCTTAACAAAAATCCACTCGTTTTTTTTTACAAGATCATAAATTCATAAATTAATAAGTCCCAGCTTGTGGTGGGAGGACGTGGTTTGTTTTCTTGCAGGGCCACTGGACAAGATAGAGGATTTCCTTAACCTCATGCAGTTTTCTGATAAGCCAAAAACGAGCACTAGAAATATAACCTGTACAGTCTGCACAATTCACTGGAAGTGGGTTAGACCAAGTGGGTTTACCAACGTTGGTGATATCTTGCCAACATTGAGCCATTATGGACAGAACAATGCACGAACAGATGACTGGAAAATGTGTATGTGTGCTAGCCTGACAAGGCTGGAACCTCACCTTTGATGATATCACAACAGGATTACACAGACGAAGCCCTTGTATAACCATTGGATAAGCTATTAGTATTCTGAGCTGCACACAAAGGAGAATGACATACAGTAGTGCTAATTTTTAAATGAGTTTTTCATGCTTGGCTATGATACCCCTTTCTTAGTTTCGCCAACCCACTGACCTACCTTGCTTGCATGAAAACTCCAGAGAACACATTCAGACGTGGATGACTTAGCATGCATGTGAACAACTTGACATCAAAAACTATTTTGGGCCTGTGACAGAGATTTGTTTGGCAGACTGGCGTCTTGAAGGACTCCATCTCTGACACGTCAGCCCTGTTCCTTCTTCAGATACCTACAGCCCCATATCTGCATTCAGGGTATAGCCAGAGCCATGTTTTATTCATTTCCATATTGTGTTCAGCCACTCTATTTGAGACTACGACACCATGCAGTCTGCGATAAACACAGATTTAACAGCCTGCTCCATGTTCGCTTGTCCAAGGGGAGCAGTATGCTTGGAAATACCATGTATAAGAAATGAACAATGGGGATGATGTTGCCAACCATGAGAGGTAGAACTGCCAATGCATTAAAAGATTATGAATGAGGTAAGGCAGTGAATGACAGTTTGCCTTAAATGAGCTCATCCCTGTCATGTCATGTCTGGTTTTGCAGCCCTATGTAACCCTCCAAAGGGAAAAGAACACATATGCATGTGGACATAGGTACCACCTCTAATTTGCTACCAGAGACCTTTGGAAATAGTTTTATGTGCATGCAATATACATGTTGTATAAGACATACAAGATGATGTAGTCAAGTATTCTCAGATTTGGGATGAAAAAAGTTATTTTAGAAAAATCACTTTTCATCAGAGTCATGGGAGTCACAACAATGTCCTGTTTCTAGAAGTTGAAAACAGTTGAAAATTGTGTACCCTGCAGTTTTTCAGCTAAATTTGATTAATCAATTAAAAGACCATTATTGTAATGCAAAGGCATCATTTGTTTCTAGATATCCAAACTGGAGCAAATTCCATATCTGGAATTCTACTCTACACCGAGATGGCCAAACTGCACTACAAATGGTCTTGCCATTGAAAATAACTTTAAAGTGTAATTCCGGTGAAAATTGAGTCAAGGTTCTATGTTAAAACACATCAAACAAGCCGTGGAGACAGTAATTTTCCAACCACTACAGAGCTTGGCCTGGTATATGCTATAACGTTAGCGCAAAATTGCAAACAGCGGATTAGCTAAGGGCAGTAAGCTAAACACTTCCAAAATAGCATGTTTTTAACCAGTAATATTGTTCAAAACAGCACCAAACCTCGTCAGTAGCTTGCTTAGGGTCTCTACATATAAAATGAAGCACCAACAACCTAGTTAGCGAACCCGGAGTTTATTGCAGAAGACTGTTAAGAACACTTACCAACTGTCCCCCTATCAGCACCGCAGTCACGCTATCCGGAAAAATTCTTAATCACCGTTCCATATCAATAACCTGACTCTGCCAGATGGATGCTTCGCATTTGCTCTGCATGTCCATCTGGGAACTTTCCGTTGGAGAACTTTTGGGAAGGGGCGAAAATACTGGTTAGCTGATTGGATAAATCATCTGTCTATCCCCACCAATGTTGGTTATCGACGGGTCAAATCAGCCAATTAGATGAACGAAGTGTTCTTCTAATGCCTTCGTTTAACATACAATTAAGTTAGGTAACTAACGTTAACATTTTTTAACTTACCATTTGTATGTGACATGAACCTAATCAACGACAATTCCCATCAAGTTTTCACGGTAGGCCCTACACTTCTGAAGAAAGTATATTTCTCTATTATGAACTGGAATCTGCCGTGGAGGATGTCTGTGTCGTTCATTCCTCCCAGCTGCATCCCCACTAACACAAAACGTTAAGGGAACGTTAGTGTATGGTTCCCTAAAGGTTAGTTCGAACCAAACCAAAAACTAACGGTTAGGGAACGTTCCCTAAGGGTTCTAACGTTCCCTAAACGTTAAGGGAACCAACCAACTAAAACGTTCTCCTGTGGTTGCACAGTACCTTCACACAACGTTCCCGTTTGGTTGTCTTTGGTTGTTCTGAGTGCGATTTTGAAATGTTTATTTAAACAAGCTCCATTTCAGTTTTTGAAGTAGCCTAACATACAAAATGTTTGCAGTCACTTGATTTAGATCCACTCAAATGATTGGTCTTATGAAATCTAAGTAAGGTAAACATCATATCAAGATAATATTTATTTTAGGCTAATATTAATTTTACTAAATAAAAAATTTTTACTTTTGTGCTCTTTTTACCGTATTAGGTGAATGAACTTTAAACAATAATCTATCAATAGCACTTTTCACAACTAAGAAAATTCACTTCACATTTCACTTCAGTTCAATCAGACAGGCTCTCCCTTATACGTAGGCCTACCCCCACGCCAGTAGGGGGAAGACAGCGCCTCTGCTTTCAGGTGATTGATTGAAGTCTTGTCCTGACTTCGGTAAACGGGCTCTGTTTGAATTCCGTGATTCCGTGAACACCGCTGGAAGAAGTCTTGGAATGGATTACACTCGTCTTGAATTCGATCTCACGAAAGTAAGTAAAATATGTTACAGTTTCATGATGTAGGCCTAGTGGTTGTAATGCAAGTTTTTGAGGTTTAACCTTAAACTCTTTTCACTTGTAGGGCTTTGTTATATTCCGATTCTGCCAAGTTTGTAATTTACCAGAGCTTTCGTCTTTGTTTGCTGCTGTTCTCAACGTGTTGTTTTGCAGCATTGTATGTTT
This sequence comes from Alosa alosa, assembly GCF_017589495.1. Classification (NCBI taxonomy): domain Eukaryota; kingdom Metazoa; phylum Chordata; class Actinopteri; order Clupeiformes; family Clupeidae; genus Alosa; species Alosa alosa. Next base: position 22,414,947 of record NC_063191.1, read on the forward strand.
TGTGTCATCGTGTTAACCTGCTCGCGTTGATGTTACAAATAATAGCACTAGGCTACCGTTTCTTTTAATTAGTTTTAGTGTACAGTCAGTCCTTTTAGGCAAGTCACTCGGCAGCAGTGGTGTAGTCTAGTGGATATACGTATGTAGCTGGATCTAGGCTACTGTGTTGTAGGCTATACTGTGATCAACCCCAAATGTATCCTAGTCTATTTTAAGTGGATATACTGAGATGGTGATGCTTTTTAAGTGGGTATAACCTACTGAACAGTCCTGCATATGTAGGCTACACTAGAGCCATAGAGATTGCTGTAGAGATAATGTACACTGTCGGCGGCCATCTTGTAACACAGTTTTTCGGATAGACGATTCAAGTGAATAGACCTCTGAATTTTGCCTTCAAAAAGCTGAGATCCGGTAGCCTATCTTGCAATTTTTGCTATGGGAAAATAACATGGGGAGAGAACTATTGCACTCTCCTGGGGACGAAGAAGTCTGAAATGCAGACATTTTGCTCAACACTTTTGTCCTCTGCCTTCGAGCGGCTGATGGACACTTCTTGCATTGAGGCGGAAGACGATGCGAGCGTCCACAAAAGGCAGTGCAGGGTCACGTGATGGTAAGACCTCTTAAATACAGACTGCATTATTTACACAATTCAAATATTCTTTTTGCAATCAGTGCAGATTGTATGGTCTTTTATTTCAGATGAATCCGTTCCGCAAGCAAGAAAGCCTTCCAGGATGGTGCGTGTGCCTGGAAGCCCTGTCTGTAAGTTAACATTTATACATGTATTTAAGAAACCAGTTGAGTCATATTTCCTACCATGGAACTTCTGACATTCATGTTTATTAACCTGGTGCATATCATGTGGCTGTTCTGATGTATTTGTCTCTTCCTGCCTTTTTTTAGGTCAGCAGATGTCACTGCCTCCACCACCTGCATGTGAGTTTTACTTTTTAGCGATTGTTTAATGTAACAGCATAGGTTTATCTTTTGCAAATGTCATGTGCAAGAAACCTACCATAAATGAACTGACCAATATTCATATTTACTTTTTCTTTTTAGATGAGTCAACACCACACAGGCAACCAGCTCATTGCCCAGAGCTGGATGGGTCTATTATAACGCCTGCCACTTCATCTTGGGACCCAGTTGAAGGTACAGTGTCTTTGAATTTTCCATTTCCAAGTAAATACAATTTCATGACAAGGAACTTGAGAGTAACTAACTTTTTGTTGTTGTAAACAGCACAAGTGACTCATCACACAGAGGGAGGTGGCTTGGCCATGGAGACGGAAATAAGAGGTAAGAAGACTCGCTTAATTTGTTCACATATGCAAGTATATGATGCATTTAACAACTACAACTAACACCATCCATTTTTCCATAGCAATAAGGACAACCATTACCGCATGGCACAGCGAATGGACGCATTTGAGGAGAAGATGGATGAGCTGCTCATGCTCTTAAGGAGCTCCCAGTCAACTCCCTTTGCTCCAGTCGATGACGTATTGCTGTCGTCCTGCTCAACAGTCACTGAGCTGCAGGAGAGGAGGAACAAAATGCCCTCCCTCCAGGACTTGTACTCTGGGACCTAAGCGGGCAGAGACCATCACCAAAGACTCCACATATCCTGCACACACACTCTTTAACATCCTCCCCTCTGGCAGGCGCTACAGATCCCTGCACACAAAAACAACCAGACACAAGAACAACTCTTTTCCCACTGCCGTCACTCTCCTGAACTGCAGATAAGTGGGGTCATCCCCACTTTGACCATTCACCTGCACATTACATACTTTATCATTCCAATATGTGCAGTAGCGGAGATTTGGGGGGGGCTGCGGCGCGAACAACCCGGGCCTCGCCGTAGGGGCCCCCACTGGTAGGATTTTTTTTTTATTTTTTTTTTTTTTTAAATACAGTTTATTGACCATATATCCATTCGGAATTGTTTACTACTTAAATGTTCAATAAAAAATATATGTAGGCTGGGTTAGGCATAGTTTTTGTCTGTTTAACACAGCCAGAGAGCTGGCTATACTGTGTGAGGGAACTACCGATTTTGATAGGGGAAGAGTTAAGTAAGAAAAGCGTTTGTGTTCAGATGAACACGCAGATGAGATTTTAGAAGACAGCAGGGACAGATTCAGAGTCGATGTGTTTTACTACATACTTGACGTCTTTGTTTCTCAGTTTGAACATCGATTTGCAGATTTCAAGAGAATGGCTGGAAAATTTGCTGCTCTGAACCCGAAACATTTTACTCTACCTGATCGCCTGAAAAAGTTAAAGCTTGCGGACTTTTATTCACAGGATCTATCAATGCCGACAAAGTGGTTAATGAATTTGTTACATTTTGTGCAATCTACAGTGAGCTGTGCATGCATTTAAACACCCACAGAATCCTCCCATTTCTCATCGCAAACGACATGGATCGGGCTTTTCCTAATCTTGCCATTCTTTATCGTATTTACTTGACGATTCCAATTAGCAGTGCGAAGGCAGAGAGAAGTTTTAGCTGACTGAAACTCATTAAAAGCTTCTTGCGCTCCACCATGGGTGAGTCGCGGCTGTCAGACTTAGCGCTCCTCTGTATCGAGAGAGACATTGAGGTCAATAAGGATAAAGTTATTGACAGTTTTGCAAACATGAAGGAGAGAATGCTGAAACTCAAAATAGATTAAATGTTTTTTGCAGTGTACATGTCCTTTTAGGCCTGTAAAGCTACGTGTCTGTTTTTTCCTTTGTTGAGAAATTCTTAAAAGTGGGCCAACTTTTAACGTTCTTGAGTTCACAGTCGCTCATTTTCTGTTAGGCAAGGGCTATGGGATATTGTTTTCATTTACGTTTCTTTTCTTTAAAAAGGATGGGATAGTTGTTGTCCCTTTAACATGCTAAATTAGTTGAAGTTGTTGAGCAAAGTTGTTGTTTGTTTGACCGGAATAGGGAGCTATGATCAAAGGCTTTATTTTTTATTTTTCCTGGAATAAACATATATTAAATATTTTGGTTGGTTGGCTACTGCATATTACATGTGTGAATGGAAAGATTGGTGAAATTACGCTAGTGCAAGCCAACGCGACAGTGCGGGTTACTGCAACAATCAGTGAGGGGGGCCAAACATCTCCCGCCCCCCCTCACACAATACCCGAGCTCCGCCCCTGAATATGTGTCTTGCACACTACATTTGCACTTATTACTTTGCACTCTACATCACACTCCATGTGTACTTATATTGGTATTATGTCTTATTTCTATAGTTGTTTTGTATATTATTGTGTTGGTATCTGCCACAATGTATATTGTGGTCTCTATTGTACAGTATCTCTGTCTATTTGTTGAATGTATAGAGCACCTAACAAAGTCAAATTCCTTGTGTTAGTATATTTGGGTAACATGGAGTCTGATGTTTATATATATTTTTAGACCTTTTGTATTTTGATTATTTTATATTAAAGTTATAAATCTCATCAATTTTGCCTGTTCATTAATTCCTGCAAATATATAATAATGCATTCCTGCTCATGCAGTTTAAAGTAATAATAAAATTGGTATGCAAATTGCAATGTTAGGGGAAGGTTCCCTAAAGGTTACATGTTGTAACCTTTAGATAACGTTAGGGGAACGTTCAGGGAACGTTTTATATAACCAAGAACTAACGTTCCCGGAACATTCAGCAAACTTTCCATGGGAACCAAAACTTACTCAAAAACTAACCTTCGGGGAACGTTTGGGAACCAAAAACTAACGTTCCCGAAACCAAAAACTATGGTTCCCAGAACGTTCTGGGAACCATAAATTGTTAGCTGGGATGGCTGAGACTCGTAGCTTCACAGCTTCCCCAGGAATACTTTTTTAATTTGAATAAAAGTTGCGAGATAGCTATGCTCATCTCATCTGTGGATGCCTTCATGTTGTTCGTTGCATCACACCTAAACCCGCCTTCAGTGGCGGAACAAGTCAGAGCCGGGCCGGGGGCAGGGCACATGACCGGGCCCTTTATTAAACTCATCATAACATAATTTTACAACATAGGCTACACATGCCCGCAACAGCGGGTCTTACAAGTGTCAGCGCCACGGAGAGCAACTATGTAATTTTGAAGTCCATCGAACGTAGGCCTACATGACGTGTAACCAAGAGAACAACAACAAAAACATTAGGCTACATGACCCCTAGTAATAAAACAACAATAATACGCAGCACTATTTGAAGGGCATACGATGAGCCTTGCGCTCCGCGAACTCGTCCACGAAGCTCTGTGTATGTCCATTTTCTTTGCTCTCTCATTCTCTATGGTGGTTTTAATGATCTTTAACTTGGAGAATGGCTCAGAGGTTGCAAGCGGTGACGGAAGAGTCAAAAATAAAATTAGGGGCGGTGCAAATCTCACTGAATGCAGAAGTTACTGCTGGGTGGTTGCATTGGTGGAGCGAGGGGGTGGTTTCGGGGGCTCAAGCCCCGAATCTCTTTTCAAAAGCCCGAATCTTTTTTTGTATGTGTTTTCAATTTCCAACGATTCTTCCCCTCGTTATCAAAAAAATGTTAACAAAATGTATCCTACTATTACTGAGCAAATATCCCTTCCTTTCAAAGCCCAATATTGACAGATAATCTGATTTCCCACACAATGAGTTTAGGCAATGCCAGAGCCGAGATGCGGTTTACGTCATAAACCTGGCAGGAAAGTTCAGAGCTGCGCAGTCAGTTTAAACAGCAAGCCGGTAAGAAAAACTATTGTCAAGACATTATGCAATTAGGCTACTGTACCCCGGAATACAAAAATAAACTTCAGAAAGACAGAAATTTTGTTGCATTGTATTCTGTAGTGTGTATTCTGCAGTCTCAATGACCGAATCAGTAGATAGGCCTATACCTGTTGTCAGTTGAGTTTGTTCAATTTATTGTAGGCTAGTAGCCTAGGCAAATATGAAACGGAGATGTAACGTGGCTACCAGCGGGATTTTGAACTTGCATGTTTCATGCATTTTAGAACCAAAAATACCATGGGATTGATGTGTTCTCCATTTGAGGAACGTAATCAATTGCGGGCGTGCACAGACAGCTCAGACACAGAGCATATAGGCCTAGGTTAGGCTACTTTCACTTTCTAGAGCGCATTCATTAGGCTACGTAAAAGATGCTTACCAAAACAACGATCAAACATTATCAAATGTATCATGACGTGTTGTCACAAAGACTTACTCCAATTAGAAAATCGAAACCAAAATCATGTAAGTGTAAGTGTTCTCTCATTGAGGCCTGTAGGAGACAATATCGTTGATCCAATTTTGTAAATTTGCACGTCGTAAAGTTCAATAGCCTATGAGAGTTAAAATAAAGCCAGTCATACAGCAGAACATTTTATTCAATATTTTACACCTACTAAATCATCAAAGTAAATTTCAAAACTTTTCAGCAACCGTGATAACTCGTCCTGACTAGGGCAACCTATAAGCCTAATACGTCCCACTCTGATGAAAATGATTGAAAAGAAACCGTTTGCATGATCTTAGCTCCTCCGGCCTTGTGCCGTGGGAGAGACCCGTCCCACCTTACCCGGAGGTGGGGGAGGGGCGCCCTCGCACCGGGCGTGCCGTACCCCCTCAAGCTCCGCCCCTGCCCGCCTTAATTTGAATAAAACTTGCGCGATAGCTATGCTTATCTCATCTGTGGATGCCTTCATGTTGTTTGTTATCGTCACACCTAAACCTCAAAACCAACGCTGATTGGCCGTTCGTTTGGTGAACTGCTCCAAATTTTCTCTATCGGAAAGATGCCAGACTGATCTGCGAGTGGAAACCTGAAGCTTGCGAGATCTGGATGGTCTCACGAGGCTACCATATCAATGCTTATGAATAGTAATTATAACAACCATAGTAGGACGATGGTTAAGCCTGGAAGCAGGCTTCGCAACAATGGAATCAACTGTAAACAAGTTAACTGTACATGCTATCGCTTTTATAGGGCCAAAGAAAGTTGTACAACAAACTGAACAAGTTGGCTTCTTTTTAAACGGAACCGCTTGTGTCCTTTGCATGCTATAAAGGCATGACTATTGCATATAGGGGCAACCGGTTAATAAGCGGGATAACGACCTTCAAAGAGTTCTTTGCCTCTCACCCTCATCCATTAATTCCATATAGCAGGACACCTCAGTGGCCCTTACATACAGTAAAGGTGACCAAAGAATTTCTCCGGATAGCGTGACTGCGGTGCTGGTGTACTGTAGTAAGAAAGTAAGTAAGAATCTCAAGATATATCAAGTAGGGCTGGGACAACGCGTCGACGTAATCGATGACGTCGAAGCAAAAAATACGTTGACGCAAAATATGCGTGTCGATTCGTCAAGTGTGCTGTTTCAAATTTTACACCTTCAGTGTTTTCCATACGTTGACTAATCTGTGGCTGGGCGCCACGAAATCAAAAACGGCCAGCACACATTGATGTTCTATGTTGTACTATTTAAATTAAAGATAAAATAATTTCATTGAGCTGCACTTTTTACTCGAGCAGCCTTTCCTCGCCCCGCCCGCTCTCTCTCCTAACGAGCCCGCTGCTCCTCCTCTGCATTTAACCAGAGGCCGTTTACGAGACATTCTCTGATTTAACAAAATATTCACGATTGTTGAAGGATTGTTGTTGCCACATAGAAGCACTGCATAGAACACAGTGGGCTAAATTGCTATTAAATCCGCTTTTAGCATCATTGACCATGCTGCGCAAATTTGTTCAAAACTGCTGCATTAAAGTAAACTCTGCTAAGGTCTTATCACAACATAGTACATTGAGGAGACTAAACTAAGTTAAGTTACAGTATGCAATCAATCAGTATCTCAAAGCTAACGTTAGAATACTGTTTGGATGTCAAGTTTGCATGCTTACTTACAGCTGCTTGTATTTCGTTACTCAGGGCTCATTTTATAATTGACTCTGAATGTTTGCAAAATCCCGATGTAAATGGAAAGGTGTTTTCCAAGACTCAAAAGTGCTTGTCCCAAGGAGAAGTACGAACTGTTATTTGAACTAACTACGTAATGAATTGCATCCACACATCAGCAGCCTTTTAACTGTGTTATGTTAATTGCAAGGATTCCTTCACTAACGTCTTAAAATGACTCAATTAGACATACACTAGCCCACTGAACTTTATTGAATGCTACCTCTGACTAAGAATGCATTACTTTGCACTTGTATAGTCTTTTATTTTGGAATCTTAAGAGTAATAAACATATATTGCAATGTTAAAGAATTCATGTTTAATTAATTCAGATATGTAAATAAACATGTATAAGTGTCATGAGCTCTCTCTCTGCCTGGTAACACGCGCTGATTAACCCTCTATACCCGTGGCGGCCGTCGGCCCGACCGTTCTGTATTCTCCTGTAACGGCCCAAGGCCGGCCGCATTCTTAAAGAGACATCTGCTACAGTATAACCTTCATACATGACATAATACAGCGTTAGTGGATAAATAAACACCAGACTTTTATTTTGACACACTTAAATGGCTAGGTAAACTATTGACATTTCTCCGGTATTTTTTGAGTTTAGCCTGTTGACTGACCCGGCTGAGGACTTCACGATTGCCTCTGGAGTTATGGCTTCTAACAAGCGTCACGCGTCTTTTCTCATTAGATGAGATGGTATTGATGTGCATCCACCATGTTTTGATGTAAGTGACGATCATATTGATGTAAAAAAATGACAAAATAAAACATGAAAGTGTAATAAATTTAACGTTAGCATCCTCCCGTTTGTCATGACTGACTTAGCTGCCTCTCTGGCATAAAAAATTGCCGCTGTCTGTCACTGTGAAATCAGTTTGAGTTAGCTAGCACCAGCAAAATATAGGCATAATTCAATGATGGGTCATGGCCTAATTAACAATAAAGTTTATGATAAACCCATGCCAGGTTTATTTGCATTATATCTTAACACATAACATTAACATTACCCCTTTCTGGCATGTACAGTAAAAGCTAACATTATCGTTATCCCACTTACAGATAGTTATTGCAAACTACTACTTATGTATGTCTCTAAATGAGTTTTTGTTGACTAATAACAAAAGCGGGGAACCACCGTTGTGTTTTTCTGCTTATGGATGTCAGGAAAATGTATTTGTATACAAAGTAGGTAATGTCTCGTCATCTTCATTGATTACAAAAAACTGCTAATTTGCTACCTTCACTGATGTAACGTTAACGTTAGTCTGAGACTTCGTAATGTTAGCACAGGATAGGTTGAAGGTTAGTGAACGAGTGCAACAGGTTCATTATCATCAACTGATCAAGTTTAGATAAATTATATAACATGATGTGCATATAAAACAAAACGTAAATCCATGTCAGGATTAACAGTCCCTGTTGTTGGTGACATGCTTATCAAATGAGTGCGATTTCACACGCTATGCTTCATGGCCTACGTTAGTTCATATCCTCATCATTTTTTTTTAGCTGTAAGGCTCACTGTCCAGCTAAATCCCAAATAAGTCCAAGATATGCCAGTCTATTTCAATGAAATCAGTACTCATATAGTATCTTGTTTCCCAGCTTCTAATACAGAAATATGTGAACCATATTTTAACTTTTGTTAGTGAAAAAACTTTGAGACTGTAAGTGAGTAGGCCTATGGCTGTCTATGGAAACATGAATATATAATTTTAATGGATCATATATCATTTGAAAGAGCAATTTCTAATCTTTAAACTGAAAGAAACTTACAATTGACACTTTTCATTAGATTTTTTAGTTATTCTTGGTTATTTGAAATGTTTCTCAAATTGCCCTTTTCTCTTAAATTCCCAGGAATCTGGGGCATTGTTGTAAATTCCACTGGGGTATAGAGGGGTTAAAGTCTGATGACCACCTGTTGTTCCTGCTCTGCTCTGCCTCACCCTCGTTTACCTACCAGCTGCACTGCATTCACCACTCATCATGCCCGGTATATAAAGCCTTTTTTCAGTCCACACTTGTCAGATCGTCTGCAAACCCGCACCAGTTACCTGCCTGTCTTGAAAACGACTCTTACTCTTTGCCTGTGAACCCAGACCATTCGACTTCTTCTTTGATCTCAGCCCGGTAATCTTGACCTGCCTTCCGTCTCTCTTCTCTGAATACACAGCCTAGCCCTTGACTGTACTGCTGCTTCGTTCAATTGCTGTTTGTGTGTGTTTCCCCAGGACTTCCCGGGATCATCCAGCTCCTGCCATTGGTGCTTTCGGCTATTGGGGGAACACACACCGCAGGCTCTGGAACTCCTGGAAACCCCTGAAACCCCTGTAACCCCCCAACCCTTAAATAAACATTCTAACGTGACGCTTTTGTGGTCCTCGTCCTGTTTGGTGTCTGACAGTGCGATCTGACCAAACATGGACCCAGCGCCGCGGTCGAACCAGTGGGAAACCGACGAACCAGAACCACCCACCGCCATGCAACGCCTGGAAGAGACTGAGAGAGAGGCAAACCGCAACACTGCTGACACCTGCCTCCCTACTTCAAGCCGCCTACCAACAGCTTCAGCAGTTCCAGCAACAGCAACAACTTTAATGTCATTCAACTTCTCACCCGGCCCAGCACCCAGAGTCTCCTGCCCAGTCCACTGCTGCGTGGCTGCGGAACCCAGAACCCAGGATCGGCAACCCAGAGCGGTTCAGCGGCGACCCAACCAGATGCGGGCGTTCCTGACGAGCTGCCGTGTCCAGTTTACCCTGCAACCCAGGACTTTTGCCACTGAAGGGGAGGGTCGGTGCGTGATCACTCACCTGACGGGCGAGTTTCGACTCTGGGGAACGGCGGAGTTCCGGCGCCAGACCCCAGCATGTGCAACCTTCAACCTATTCGCCGCAGAGGAGATGCTCAAGGTATTCGATTTGGAATCCACCACAGCGAGGCATCTCGGACCCTGATGAGTATTAGCCAAGGCAGAAGGACTGTTGCGGATTACTCCATTGACTTCCGAACTGTGGCAAGTCGGAGCTCCTGGAACATGGAAGCATTGGTGGATGCCTTCCTCCACAGCCTGGCGGACTACATAAAGGGCCGAGCTGGTTTCCCATGATCAACCCCCACTCTTGATGAAGCCATTGCTCTGGCTGTCCGCATCGACCGCGGGATCCAGGTCCGCTGAGAGAGAGGGCGCCAGAGTCCATCCACCAGCACACGGAGTGTCCCAACTGCCCTTCTGTCGCACCTGCCACACCGTCTAACCAGCCGGACCAGTCTGAACCGATGGGGAGATGGAGAACCCCTGCAGAGCGCCAGCGACGCATCACCTCCAACTTGTGCCTGTACTGTGGTGGTGATGGTCATCGAGTCGCCACCTGTCCAAAAAAGGCCGGAGCTCACCAGATGTAGGAGGAATCGGATGAGCTCAATGAACATTCCAGCCCTCCATCAGCCGTAAACCCCTCATCCAAGTCTGTCTTTACCTGTCTGATTCCACCCACACCCTGGCAGCCCTGGTGGACTCTGGCGCAGAAGCAAACATTATTGACACAGGACTTGCTTTCGTCAGCTGGGCTTGGAAAGCCATCGCTTGTCCACTCCTGTTCCAGCCCGGGCCCTGGGCGGTCACTGCAATTGGCACAGTTACCAGCATCACAGCCCCCCCATCTCAATGATGGTGTCAGGAAACCACCGAGACCATCCGCTTCCACCTGCTCAGCTCCCCAGGCCAACCCCTAATCCTGGCTACCCCTTGGCTCCCGTCTCCACAATCCTCACCTCGATTGGGCCTCCGGAACTGTGAAAGAGTGGGGAAATGCCTGCCACCCTGACCTGTTTTTGCGTGCTGCCCTCTGCGCTGCCCCTGCTCAGTACCCCCAGCACTGCCCCGACATTTCTAATGTCCCTGAATGTTACCATGGCCTCCGAGAGGTGTTCAACAAGACCAAAGCCACATCTCTGCCCCCACACCGTCCCGTACGACTGTGCCATTGATCCCTCCTGGGACTGCTCCACCCAAAGGTCACCTCTACTCACTATCCCTCCTGAAAGAAAACTATGGAGGTTTACATCAGGGACTCCCTGGCAGCTGGACTCATCCGTCTTCCTCGCCAGCTGGTGCGGGTTCTTCTTTGTGGGAAAGAAAGATGGTTCTCTTCGCCCCTGCATTGATTATCGAGGTCTGAACGATGTCACAGTGAAGAACCGGTACCCTCTGCCTTTACTCACCTCTGCTTTTGAGTTGCTCAGGGATCCACTATTTTCACCAAACTGGACCTTAGAAATGCTTACCACCTAGTCCAGTAAAGGGAGGGTGACGAGTGGAAGACTGCATTCAACACCCACACCGGCCATTATGAGTACCTGGTAATGCCATTTGGCCTCGAACCCAACCCCAGCGGTATTCCAGGCTGGTGAATGATGTGCTGCGGGACATGCTGAATAAATTCGTCGCGTGTACCTGGACGACATCTTAATTTCTCCAGAACTCTGTCCGAACACACTCGTCATGTCCAGCTGGTTCTTCAACGGCTCTGGAGAACTCCCCCTTTATGTCAAAGCGAGAAATGCGAAGTTCCACGCTCCAGACTGTAATGGGTCCTGGGATACATTGTCGCGAAGGCAATATCCAGATGGACCCTCAAGGTCTCGGCAGTTACCTCCTGGCCAGTTCGGGAATAGGGAAGAAGTTGCAGCAATTCCTGGGGTTTGCCAATTTCACCGAGGATTCATCCGAACTACAGCCCGTCGCCGCTCCCCTCACAGCTCTGACCAGCATCAAACACCCCTTTTTCCTGGACCCCAGAGGCCAACACAGCCTTTCATACCCTCAAGGCCTGTTCACCACTGCCCCCCATCCTCCAGATGCGGATTCAGACCCGGCAGTTCGTTGTTGAGGTGGATGCCTCAGACGTGGGAGTCGGGGCCATACTCTCTCAACGGGCAGAGGAGGACAACAAGTTGCACCTGTGCATTTTTTCTCTCGCCGGCTTTCACCTGCAGAGCGCAATTATGATGTTGGAGACCATGAGCTGTTGGCAGTCAAGCTGCCCCTGGAGGAGTGGCGTCACTGGCTGGAGGGGTCCACAGTTCCGTTCCTGGTCTGGACCCGATCACAAAAAACCTCGAATACATCCGCAACGCCAAACGTCTTAACCCCAGAACAGTCCCGCTGGGCCTTGTTTCACCAGATTCAACTTCACCCCTGTCATACGCCCAGGTTCTCAGGAACACCAAGCGGACGCTTCTCTCCCCGTCAGTTTCATAAGGGATGGCGCCCCTCCCAGGAACCTGCATCAATTCTGCCCGATCCCCTGCGTAAGTAGCTGCCCTGACCTGGGATATCGAGGAGGAAATTCAGGAGGCCCTCCGTGACCATCCCAGTCCCCAGTGCATGCCCAGACGGTCGTCTTTTGTCCCAGAGAATTTGAGGTCGGGTCATACAGTGGGGACACAACTCCCGCCTTGCCTGCCACCGGGCTCCGCCCGCACCTGCCATCTCCCTTGCCCAGCTTCTGGTGGTCTGCTTTTGAGAAGGGATGTCTGAGAATCCGTCGTGCCTGCCCCACCTGCAATCAGAACAAGTCCTCCACTCGGCCCCCCGGGCTGGTTTACTCCAGCCCTTGCCTGTGCCCACTCCGACCCTGGTCCCACGTCTCCTTGGACTTTGTAACTGGCCTCCCACCATCAGGTGGGATGACGGTCATTCTCACTGTGGTTGACCGGTTCAGCAAGATGGCACACTTCATTCCCCTCCCTAAACTGCCATCTGCCAGAGAGACTGCCCAGGCTGTTCTTGATCATGTCTTCCGTCTACACGGGCTGCCCAGGGATGTTGTCTCTGACCGAGGTCCCAATTCACCTCCACATTCTGGAAGGAGTTCTGCTGTCTTCTAGGGGCCACAGTGAGTCTCACCTCTGGGTTCCACCCCCAGTCCAATGGTCAATCCGAGCGGGCAAACCAGGAGCTGGAGAAGGCGCTGCGGTGCATGGTTTCTCGCAAACCCCAGGCGGGCACAACAACTGGCGTGGATAGAGTATGGCTCACAACTCCCTCACCTGCTCTGCCACTGGTATGTCACCTTTCCAGTGTGTGTATGGCTACCAGCCCCCCTGTTCCCCAGCCAGGAGGGGAGATGTGTCCTGCTTGTCTGCCCTCGCCTATGCCCGCCGTTGCCGTCGTACCTGGTCACAAGCCTCGTGCCCCACGCTACTCAAGTCAGCTGTCAGCTATGCCACTGGGGCTAACGGCCGTAAGATCGCCCGGCACCGCCTACCGTGTTGGCCAGAAGGTGTGGCTGTCAGCCAAGGATCTCCCACTGCTTGGTGGAATCGCGTAAACTGGCACCTGATTCCTCGGGCCCGTTCCCTATCCAGAGGGTCATCAGCCCAACCGCAGTCCGGCTCCAGTTGCCAACCTCCATGAGGGTGCACCCTACTTTCCATGTTTCAAAGTCAAGCCCGGCGATGAAAGCCCGCTGGTCCCCGTGCGCTTCCTCCTCCTCCTCCTCGCCTGGACGGTGGGCTGGGTGTACACCGCCTCGACGCCTGCTCGGGTCCAGACGGACGAGGTAGGGGCCTCCAGTATCTCGTCGACTGGGAGGGCTATGGGCCTGAGGAGAACCTGGGTGCCAGCCAGTCGGATTGTGGACCGACACTCATCACCCGACTTCCACCGCCTGCATCCTGATCAACTTGTAATCCCGTAGGGGCCGCCCCAGAGGGGTCCCCTAACCGCCCTGCCCGCCCGGCTTCCTGTCCTGTGCCTGACCCTGTCTCGTACCTGTCCCGTCTTCTGTCCACGACCCTCCAGCTCCCCTCCGAGGATGAGGATGTTCACTCGACCGCTTCCGGAGGAATTCTAGCCCTCCACCGCTCCCCCTCCCTCCCTCCCGGCGTGGTGTCACTCTTTGGGACTTCTGGGGCCGCCCCTTAGGGGGGGGTTCTGTCATGAGCTCTCTCTGCCTGGTAACACGCGCTGATTAAAGTCTGATGACCTCCACCCTGTTCCTGCTCTGCTCTGCCTCACCCTCGTTTACCTACCAGCTGCACTGCATTCACCACTCATCATGCCCGGTATATAAAGCCTTGCTTTTCAGTCCACACTTGTCAGATCGTCTGCAAACCCGCACCAGTTACCTGCCTGTCTTGAAACGCGACTCTTACTCTTTGCCTGTGAACCCAGACCCGCTCGACTACTTCTTTGATCTCCAGCCCGGTAATCTTGACCTGCCTTCCGTCTCTCTTCTACGAATACAGCCTAGCCCTTGACTGTACTGCTGCTTCGTTTCAATTGCTGTTGTGTGTGTGTTTCCCCAGGACTTCGGATCATCCAGCTCCTGCCATTGCTGCTCGGCTATTGGGGAACACACACACGCCAGACTCTTGGAACTCCCGGAACCCTGAAACCCCTGTAACCCCCAACCCTTAAATAAACATTGTAACGCCACGCTTTTGTGGTCCTCTCGTCCTGTTTGGTGTCTGACAATAAGTTGCTATTAGTCAATTAATGAGGAGATAATCGATGCATCGAAAAATAATCGTTTATCCCAGCCCTAATATCAAGATAATGTCACCAACTTATTGGACTGTAGAGTTTGTATTAATGTGTTCTGAGAGTCGTTCAGGTGCTTTTTTGGCAAGTAGTGCGATGCTGGGTAACGTCAATTCTGTTGACATTCAAACAAAACAGAAAGCTAGCTCGCTACTTCCTCCCCCCCTCCCATGCAATTGAAACTCTCCTAAACGCACATCTCGTTTGTGATTTGCTGGAACAGTTTGTTATGTTTTTATGGGCTAGGTTTGCCCAAGTTGTTTTTGTTGCCGTTTTTGGAGCCTGGGCTGTCCACAGAGATCGCGTTTTTTTTACAGTGTAAAGACATCTGCATTGAATCTGAATCAGGAAAATAGGCCTTGGTTCCCAGTCTGAAGTCTGGAATAAAATATATAGATCTGGGATAGATTTTCCTTCAAACTTTCAATCCTAGCTTTTGTAAATACAGTAGTGTTTGTTTACAGTCTGGAGGTGCTTAAAAAGACACAGATCTACCAGAGCTGTGGGACCACAAGAAATAAGGCCAAACAGTGGTGAATAATCACATACAGTATAGCTTGCAGAATGAGAGAGTTCTTAATTGACCCATTTTCTTTATCTAAACGCTGTTGGAACAGGTCCCATTCATATTCATATTCACATTCAATATCTGTTTCACCTGTCTAGTAATTTTAAGACAAACACACTGTGTATGCAGTATGAAATGTTTTGAATCATTACAAGGACATCATTACCTCTTCTCACACTCTGTGATCCATGTTGTGTTGACACATTAATCGCATTATGCCACTTGGCTGCATTATTAATGCACTCTCTCCTCCGCCCATAGGAAGGGATGACAGCAATATAACTCCATTCAGTCTTACAATATAAATATACTGCACCAAGAGTTTATCAATTCCTAATTTTTCATAATATCTCAAACTAGTGGCACGTTACAAATTCAGTAGCTGTCTTGCACGTCATTTTAGCACTGGTATAAACAGCACACACTGATTTTTTTCCTTAATTTCAGGCATTCATCTGTATTATAGAATAATAATTTATACAACATCTCATATAATTGACTATAATTGGACTATGACTAGGCAATTTTGCAGCTAATTAAGTGCAGTGCATTGGGAACGTTTTCTACATTTGCTTAAGTTTCAGACTCTTCTTAAAATGGATCCACATCAGGAACACACCTATCTGTACATTCTTTCAGTTGGTGATGCATATAATGGTGAAAGGCAGGTCATTATATCAAGAGAATGGTCTGTAGACATGGGAGACACAGGCCTGTCAACAGATCTGAGGAGGTCTAAAAGAGCATGTCTGCGGCATTAGAAATGCCCAAGAGCACAGTAGCCTCCATCACTTTCAAAGAGAAGAGATTTCAAACCACTACCAGCCAAACATAGCAAGGGGGAGGGGGGGGGGGTGGGTGAAGGGCTTTCATCAGACAGGTAACCAAGAATCCAAAAGTCACTCTGAATAAGATACAGCAGGGGTCTCAAACACCTGGCCCGCGGGCCAAATCCGGCCCTCGTCCGGCCCGCGACATATGTCAAAATAATAATTTAATCCGGCCCTTGAGACTTTTTAATTGCGACAAACAGCGATACTGATTAAAATAGACGATAGTTCCAAGTACGGTGACAAATCTCATTTGTACTCTGCTCCACTATGTGCTAGACATCCAGAGCTTCATTCAAACCCAAAATCGCTGTGCAAAGTTTTCAGGAAATACTTGTATTACACGCGAGAAACACAAAGACGTGCATTTGTAATGACGTGGAAGCGATGCAGGCCATAGTGTTGCATAAATTGAAGCAGAAATTAAGCAGAAATAGGCCTACACCAAATGTTGAAAAACGTTTACATGTGATGAAGTCTTAGGTAGGCTATGTTATTCACCTATTCTACAGTAAATCTGAAGGAGAATATCCTTTTGGAGATTATGATCGATCGTCTATTGAATGGAGGTGCGTCTGCGTCTATACGACGGTGTCCACTAAGTGTACCATGCTTATTTCGACCCTCTGCCCAATATATCTTGGAGGTTGCAGTGGTAATCGTGATGATAGTGTTCGTAATGGACGTGGTACAGACAGCAGGGCTAGTAGAAATAGGGCTCTAAACTACAAAGTCACCCGCAATATGATGCGAACTTCTGGGTACTCAGATTACCCGCGATAGGAACTGATTTGACCAGAATACTTTATTGTAGGCCTTGTGGTTTAGAAACCATATACATCTTAGGTGTTGGTATACATCTTAGGTGTTTTCCTGTTAATTTGTTATGTGGGTAATATGAAAAAAGGAAAGTAAACCTGCTTAAATATGTTCATCCAGTATTTACTGAAAGGTGCATAATTTGAGGTGCTTGCCATCCAGTGGCAAATTAGATGGGTAAATTTACCCCCTTCATATCATAAACTTTTGTTTTACTCAAAAATTTTAACATTTACAGTAGGACTTTATCTCTGACCACTTTCAAGCCATGGCCTTTTGAAATTTTGATAAAAAAAAATCCAATGGTGTTGCTTACATACCTGTTTTTATGCTTTTCATGTGTTTTATTACAGTGCATGAAAATGCACTGTTCTGTTATCCGAAGTCTTCTTCTTCTTCTTCTTCTTCTTCTTCCCACCAAATTTCTGCATCTAATTCAGCTTCAACCGTTTAACGTAGAAACTTTGTTCAAACTTTGTAACGTAGGTCTTGAAAAGGACACTTGAGGAATGTATTTTTCACTTTTGTAAACTTTATACTTTTTGAGATATTAACAAAAAAGTTAATTTTCCCATAGACTTTGTATTAGCACTATGACATCACAATGGACTAATTAACTTGATTTGCACCTGTATCAACTTCCAGCTGCTCAACTAGGACCCATCAAAGGGCCAGTTAAACTGATTGCACCTGTATCAACTGCTTTCTGCTTAACTAGGCCAACTCTCTCTGTGTCTCTCCATTCTACAAGGATATAAGGCACATTCCATCCAACTTTCTATCCATTCATCCTCTTCAAACCATTCACTCATCCACCCATTAAACTATCTATCAACATCCATTACACTATCTACATTCAACTTTTAAACTATATACTCTGTCTCAGGCTTTAAGCATACAAACTGGCTCTCTTAAGACTACTATTTCCTCTGCCCACAACTGTTTCAAAATAAATGTCCTCACTACAATAATTCACTATTAAATAATGTAACTATTTAAACTACTCAACTATTTAATTGTTCCATTTCAACTGTCAGTTGTTATCAACTATGACTCCTGCCAACTGTTTCCAAATAAAAGTTTGTTTGGCATTTTATGTTCACATACAGTATGTTTATATTTTCATGCACTGGTAATTTCCTCAAAATTACATTTTCTAGTTTGTATTAATATTTATTTTATCATTATTTTATTTACAAGCTAAGGTTACTAGCATAGGTGTCTAAAACTAGATAAAACCACTTGCACTTTCTGTTTGCAGTTTTGTGTGGTATTTAAAAAAAAGAACATTGCATTTTCAGAAATAGCCGGCCCTCCAATCAGATGACGGCAGAATTGGCCCCCAGCTCATTTGAGTTTGAGACCCCTGAGATACAGAGTAGATTCAGATTTAGATATAAGAACAACTGACTCAGGCAACGAAACAAACACACGAAACAAAACGGTTTTTCATTTTTCATCCAATAAAATGGCATAATTTCTTGAGTGCTCTTGTGGGGGGAATTCCCTTAATCATTTCATAATTACATGCTTATCTTCTTTTCTACGATGCGTAGATTGCCCATTGATGAGATGCACGGCCTACTCTAGGTTACCTAAGAGGGTCTCTGCTCACTGCTTGCAGCTTTTTTTATGGAGTTTGTGTGGTATTTCAATTCTTGATAATGAATAAATGATGGGATTTATCGACAGCAAAAAAAGATTTTGGTGATTCACAGTTGGTCACCTGCAACTCCTGAGTGGAAACGTAGTGGAATTATAACTAGCCCACAGTATTACAGCCCTGTCGACAGGAGGGAAATAAATAAATTTGATGCCCTGAAAGTCAACATCCACAAGGTGACAAATAAACAGCAGGGCTTGTGTGCTCAGTGAATGAAATGTGAACTAGATGTACCGCAGAGCGGTACAAAATATGACCGCCGCCCAGTCCAGCACATTTTTTCCACAAAAATAAGTCACGCTGAAAGGCATATATGATTCTAACTGTCTCACTGAATTGCATTATGCACACTCAATTCTCACTGGTATCTGCTAGACAACAAGTACCAAAACATGATTAGTTCATAAATTTCACATGTAATATACATTTTATACAACCCCACCCCCATCTTGCCTGTTCATATTTCTGAGAAATTCTTGAATTGTGTGCATGTGTGCGTGTACATGCTTATGTTTATGTGTATGTGGGTGTGTGTGCATGTGCATGTGCTTGTGTGTTTGCCTGTTTATGTGCCTGTGTGTGTGCATGTGCATGCATGCGTATATATGTCTACTGTGTGAGTATGTGTCATACGTAGGATTACTGTGAATGTATGTGTGTGCGTGTGTATCTGTTTATGCACATGTGTGCATATGGAATGGGTTTACATGACCCCTGAAGGCAAACACGCAAAAAATTGGTCATCCTAGGCCTTACGGTTCTCAAGATATTCACAGAAAACTGTGTCTGCCCTACCCTCCTTTCGGGGGGTCCAGATCAGCGGGGGGGCTACAGATCAAAACGAAAAGCGATGGTTCCATGCTATCCATGTGGGGTTACATGCCCACCAAGTTTCGTGTACCCCGGTCTTTCAGTGTCCCGGGAATCCTTGTTGGTGTACGGTCACTAAATGTACACAAATTATTTTATTGTAAGGCCCCCCATGAACAAAAGCGATGGTTCCATGCTATCCATGGGGGTTCC
The DNA here is from genome assembly GCF_017589495.1 of Alosa alosa. NCBI lineage: Eukaryota > Metazoa > Chordata > Actinopteri > Clupeiformes > Clupeidae > Alosa > Alosa alosa. The sequence continues at coordinate 22,434,354 of NC_063191.1, forward strand.
ATGCTATCCATGTGGGGTTACATGAACAAAAGCGATGGTTCCATGCTATCCATGTGGGGTTACATGCCCACCAAGTTTTGTGTACCCCGGTCTTTCAGTGTCCCGGGAATCCTTGTTGGTGTACGGTCACTAAATGTACACAAATTATTTTATTGTAAGGCCCCCCATGAACGAAAGTCCACGAAACTTGGCATGCATTCGGAGGGTGTCATAATGATCCTACACTTTCAATTTCGTGCAGTTTTGACCATGTCAGCCAGAGATATTGTGATGAAAACACCTAATGTTTTGCTTTTTTGTGTTTAACTAGGTGGCGCTATACATGAAATGAGTGGTTATGGAATGGGTTTGAGATCAACATACAAAAAAAAAAGGTCCTCCTAAACCCTACGATTCTCGAGATATTCACAGAAAACTCTGTCTGCCCTACCCTCCTTTCGGGGGTCCAGTCCAGCGGGGGGGCTACAGATCAAAACGAAAAAAGGAGGTTCCATGCTATCCATGTGGGGTTACATGCCCACCAAGTTTCGTGTACTCCGGTCTTACAGTGTCTCGGGAATCCTTGACGGAAATTTGAACATGTGAAAAAAAAAAAAAAAAAAAAAAAAAATCTGACTAAACCTATATGACCGCCGCTTCGCTGCGCGGTGGTCATAATAAATAGTGGGGTGGGAGACAAGACTGTTGATTACTCCAGTTGATTCATATTCATATTGCGAGGGCAAGCCATTACTCCATGAAAAAGTGATCTCCCACAGATTTCCCGCCGGCCGTTCCTCATCAGCGTATTTTCGTGTCATGCATCAAACCAGCGGTGTAAATACAGAGGAAAAAACAAAAACAGCCGAGGTGTCCTCCCCCTCCTCCTCCTGCTCTTCCGCGGGCCGACTCAATGTGTTGAAGTGGCGATATGAGCACCAGGAGCAGCCGGGGCGGTGGATGCAGCGGCAGCAGTGGTGGTGCATCATCTGGAGCAGACACCATTCATCAGGGGACCGTAGCCTGTCAGAGCGTGAATGGGTTTTGTCATGAATGAATAACCACTGCGAATGCGGCGGCAGGGAGGAGAGCTTTACGGCGCACAACCCTTTCATCTTCTCGTGATCCCCGGCTTCAGGCCACAGGGAAAATAAACAGAATCTTCCATGAACGGGACCCACATGGAACCATACCATGGAGATATTTTTTTCTCTTTTTTTTATCAGGCAAGGAAAAGGGACACTATAGAGGGGAGGAGTAAGAGATCATGAGGGGGGCAGTGCAGCTTCCTCCGGTAACTGAACAAATGTCTGAATGTGTGGAGAATGGAGACCTGAGAGGGGGTCTTGTGGCACCCTTACAGGCGGTTAACCAAAACACCCTGACTGCACCACCAACTGCACAACTTCAGAATTAACATAACAGCTGCACTTTGTTACAATGGGAGCAACTCAAGTCCATGGACAGTTCACACAAAAAGTCTAAAAATAATAAGCCCTCATTAAATGAGACATCATGGCCCAGTCAATGGTCTATGCTGATGAAAGACCAAGGCCAGGTTCAGGTGATCATACTCTCAGGAGTTCTATTTGTTGGCACAACCATTTGGAATTCAGTCTAATGGCCCTCAGTAGAGCTCTTGTGATTGCCCCAACCTTTACTAGTCACAGCAGCAGCTCCCAGAAGGATGTGAATGTCCTTCTAGTGGAAAAATGCCTTTAGAGATAGCCCACTATCGTTTCAGCACTGACATGTCCTGCAACTCCAAAGGGGTGTCCCCACTCCTCTACAGCATGCAGGGCAAGGCTAATAACCATGGCAGTCATTAATAGGTAGTTTCACAATCAGGGTATGGGCTTTGTTTCATGAGGTCAAAAAACCGACATATTTTAAATACATTTACATGAATAATAACAGAATAAAATATCATGTAAGTTGTCATGTGGAATATGTAGATAGGTAAGTGTTGATTTTGTTATGTGGAATATAAGTGTTGATTTTATGGAAAATGGAATCACCTAACTATACTAACTATAACAATACTATATGAAGGCATGACTTACAGAAGGTATAGTAAGCTACAACCGTTTTGGGGAAAACATAGTTGGAGCTTAGGGTATGCAGTAACTCATCCCTCCTCTTTTAATAATGTAACATTTGGGAACTGAACAGCATTGAGCCATGCTGCTGTAATATGTGCAAAATGCAGTTTAGTATTGTCTTTGTGAAATATTCAAGGTATTTCCAGAGAAAAGCATTGTCTTGATGCTGCGTATTGCTCCAAAACCTTTATCATTTAGCATTGGTGCATTTCCAGATTTGCAACTAGCTCATGCCATATGCACTATCCCCCCGCCATAATTGGCGCAGTATCAAGCTAGCATGCTATTGCTAATACTGGCGATAGCTAAGCAACCGATCCTGTTGGACTTTTTGTCAAATGTGACAGTAAGACTTGCCACTGACTAGGTTCAATGTCATCACAAGTGTAGGCCAACACTACTACAGATACACTGTGTCTGTTAGAAAACAAGTGTTTGGAGTCAGTGACCTACCTTTGTCTTGACATGTCCCAAGGGATAGCTGCTCAGCCCTTGCCATTTTTTGGTGTACTAGTTCAATACTGCACTTGCTCTAATACTTTTTGTGCCTTTTGAAAGTTTGTACCAAATATATCTGAAAATAGGCCCTACATTGAAATATATTGGGTTGTGTCTTTCACCATACAGTATTCTTTCACACAAACATACGGGTATTTGTGGGTGTTTTTGTGAGGTAACCAGGTACGCCATGTTTTTGAAGGTGCAAACGCTGCATTGCCATTGAGATCACATAGTAAGGAGCTGGCTCAAGGGATATAAATGTATTTTGTCGTGTTTAGTTGTTTAATGAAAGCACAGCTTTTATAGCCATCCATGCGTCTTTCCTTCTGGCTCTTTGGCTATGAATTTGGTAACTATAGCGGACTATTTGACTTCTTTAGAACACTAAACAGGTGGAGGTGTCAAATGTTGAGTTTCTCCAGTCTAGATTTTTTGACATTAATCACTCCCATGATGTATTGCTATTGTCTGTCCAAAGTAAAATACCTGTTTCGAAGTTAAAGGACAATTCCGGCGCAAAATGAACCTAGGGGTTAATAACACATGTGTTACCGAGTTCGATCGTTCGCTGGGATTTGTTTTCACGCTAGTCGAATGTGACCAGTTTTATTGCAAACTGCTAATTAGCGTTTAACGCTAGCCTTCGGGGCAGACGTACAGTAAAAAGTAATCGTTATTTCTATACCACTAACAAGGCTCAAAATAGCACCACACTTACACGGAAGCATAACGAGGGTCTCTACATGTAAACCGAAGCATTGAGATCTTTGTAAGTGTACAGGCAGTTTATTTAAAATAAACACATTACCGTTCACGTCTGGTTCACATTCAGGCAGGCGCCTTGGGAAAACAGAACTCTGGGATGTGAAGTGAATCTCGCGTGAAACGTTGTTGCCGAAAGAAAGCACTGAGCGCATAAGAGAAGCACTGAACGCAACAGGAGACATAAGAGATGGCAGGTTATTTGAACAAATTTGAAGACATCGAGGATGAACCCTTTCTGGTTTGATGGACGTCCTTATCTTTTCGAGCCGGAATATACCGACAAAGAGCTGGAGCGTCGTGAAAGGGCTACGAGAGAGAGAGCTACCTATGCCGCACACAGCCTCGCACTTCTGGAAACTGGTGGTGTAGGCTACCTGCGGACATTGTGAAGCTATGGCCAGTTGCATGGAGTGGGAGCTGTTGCATGGAGTGGGACCTGTTGCGTCGCGACACCCAAGAGACGCAGTGTTTTGTAGAGTCTGAAGATTTCCCCTCATCGATAAACAGGGCTGTAGTTGAAACTTTTTTCCATGTCCCGAAAAGAAAATGGAGGTGGCGATCCATACCAGAGGGACCAGATGGACATCCACTAAGTAAGTACACTAGACAAGTTATGTTACATCGGAGCTATTATTTCTGATAGGCCTATATTGAGCAAATTACGTTTGATTTTAGTTCACATCGCCTGCCTGTATATGTGAACCAGACGTGAACGGTAATGTGTTTCTTTTTTAATAAACTGCCTGTAGCCTACACGTACTGTACAAAGTTCTCAATGCTTCGGTTTACATGTAGAGACCCTCATTATGCTACTGTGTAAGTGTGGTGCTATTTTGAGCCTTGTTTCAAAGTCAAAGTCTGCTTTATTGTCAATTTCTTCACATGTCAAGACATACAAAGAGATCGAAATTGCGTTTCCTACTATCCCACGGTGGAGACAAGACATATTTTACCAATTAGGTCCACAGACAAACATAACATTCAAGTAAACAATATAAAAAGTAAAAATAAGAAGGCACATACAATGAAGAAATAAGACCAGCAAAATTTGGTAGAAATTGCTGTGGTATAGATGGTATAGATATAACGATTTCTTTTTACTGTACGTCTGCCCCGAAGGCTAGCGTTAAACGCTAATTAGCGGTTTGCAATAAAACTGGTCACATTGGACTAGCATGAAAATAAATCCCATCGAACGGTCGAACTCGGTACACATGTGTTATTAACCCCTAGGTTCATTTTGCGCCAGAATTGTCCTTTAACTGATGGTCAAATCAACCAAAACTCTGATTGTTTGCACCTCCAAGTGGTGTGTGACGTAGGTCTGTGACACGAGTTTGTGTGAAAGAATATGACAGCTCTGAGTACCCTGGATGCCAGCCGAATTTAGCCCCGCCCACAACACTTGAGGTCGGGAAGTTAGGTCTGGACTTGTTCTGTTTTGGATCAATCAAATTGGGCTTTACGATGATGGACAGGTGAGCAACAGTGGCTCTGCTTCTCCCATTGCCATTTTGAAATTTCCCTCCAGAAACAACCACCATATCTTTTATCTCAATACAGGTAGGTCCTTGCACATTTGTGTGTAAAATAGTAGTAAAATAAAATAATTCTGAGTGGAATCTGGAACATATGTACCTTTTTTTTCGATTTAGCTGACTTGGTTCCATGTTTGTCTAATGTTAGATGCCAGACTAGGGACCATACATTTATGATAATGAATTAGCCTCCTAATAGGTCATTCCTATGCATCTTATAAATAACTTATTTCAAGGGGCCCCAGTAGTTGAAGTAGCTTTGAAGCTCATATAGCAATCTTGGTGCCGCTGCTATTTGTGCCAATGTTAGCGGCTAGGCTAGGGAACATATTTATGCTACCAAATTAGCTTGCAGCATGCAACTACTGTATTTGTAGTGCCAAGCCGGTGTAATGTTAGTTCACTGGCTAAGGAGCACACTTTTGGATGTCAGGCTAAGCTCTGAGTTACTAAGCATCAAACACTACCACTAGTAGTAAGTATGTTATTGTAAAAATGTCATACAGGCTTCATTATGAGTGAAGGAATATGTGGTGGAAATGATCACAGAGCCTGAAAAAAGGTTTGGCTGATAGTCTGATCCTCTGCTACCCAGACTGAGAATTTAGTGCTTAAAATATGCAATACTGTCAAAACTCATTCAAAATAAACCTTTGAAGACTACCTCAATAAAGCATAAAGCATTGCAAAGGGAATATACATATACCAGCTTAACTAATGTCAATTCAAAGACCTGTTATTTCCATTCTTTTGGATTAGACTAGTCCATTTCTATGCTGTTTTCATGGACAGCAAAAATCTGCTTCATTTGTTGTTTTAAATAACGTTGTTTGTTGCTTCTATCCACGTTATCTCCAGTGGTTCAGTTTCACTTGCGCAGACGCGCACACACATTGAATGACACCGCTACCCCCTAATTTGTTGCCTCTTTATTTCATAACACTAAATTAAGAAAAAAAAATCCTAATCTGGAAAATGTTTAGTTTCTTTTTCTTTCGGTCCACAGTTGAATATTCATTGTGCCGCAAATTATCCGCGGAGCAGCAATCTCCTTGTCGAGGAGGCCCTAAAGCTGCAGATCATAGACATAGAAAGCATGTCAAGTGTCCAGTGTATTCATGCGTCTGTCTACCAGAGCCAGACAGTAACGGAGTACATTTACTTGAGTACAGTACTTGAGTACAATTTTGAGGGATCTGTACTTTACTCGAGTATCATTTTTGGGGAGTATTCATGACTTTACTCAAAGTACATTTGAGAGGCAAATATTGTACTCTTTACTCCACTACATTTCTATCCATAACTGTGAGTACCCATTACTACTTCTAAAAAAAAGGAAAAAAGAAAAATCTCGGAAACCCTCAATTTATTGTTTCCCTCTCAAACGTGATTGGATTGTGCAGGCGCCACTGATTGGGACAGCCAATCAGCAATCACCTTCAGCTTTCCGCCAAAGTCAACTCCATGGTCAGATTTAGATAAGAGACGAAACCTTGGACAAAACAATGGATGAAGACGCAGCAGGTCCATCCCGGGAATGTGCCAACCTATGGCCCCACCTCGCCAGACTATTTCAATTTTCTAAACAAGTTAATGAGAGTTTTCGCTTCAAGTGTTTCAATTACAAAATAGTATTTTGTATTTGAAATACGTTTTTTAAATACATGTATTAGAAATACTGCCCATCCCTGGCAACATGGTAAAAATATAAAAATGACTTGATTTTACTTCCAATTCATTTAACATTCTCCAAGGTGTTAACATTATCATTTTTCATAACTCCATGTAGGATGTTTCTGTACATAAATGTAAGCACTGTGGCAGTAGTAATGCAATATTTAGAAAATGTAGGCTACTCTTGTACTCTTGATACTCAAGTACTTTTAAAAACAATTACTTCAGTACTTTTACTTAAGTAGACATCTGACTGTTGTACTTTTACTTGTACTTGAGTGAAATTTAGCAAAGGGTATCTGTACTTTTACTGAAGTAATGAAGATGTGTACTCTATCCGCCTCTGCTGTCTACACGGAAAATGACAAGTGTTTTGGTGCGGTTAAATATTTTTAAATGAGATTATCTCATTGAGATATAAACCATTATTTTTTGTGGGTGCTATGGGGGTGCAATGGCTAATCCAAGGGGAGTTATAGCGCCCCCTAGTGCCGCCCCTGGGCTTGAGACTTTAAAATGGAGGTGTCCCACTTGTTGCCTTTGGTTGACAATCTATTATAAATTAATATAGTGTGTGCATCTGCACTGGTCTTGCCACATTTGAGCTTTGAGGTATATCACTGTATTTTCCTGTAGATGCCATTGTAGTTTAAGCATTGTGCCTCAAACTTTACCTCAAATTTGCATGTTTTATGTATTGGGTTGGCATTCACCACACACACACACACACACACATGCTAGTTAACTACACTTCAAATTAATATGCACAAACATTTACAATAACATCTTCATTACAGATTGTATAACGCATATAATCTTGTCTTGATTTTGAGGACAAATGAATGACTCCAGGACTTGTCTACTAAGAGAATTAGAGAGGCTCCTTGGATGAAATGGTCCATACTGTGAGGAGGAGGAGGCGAGAGAGGAGAGTGGAAGGACAGATCCCTCACCACATTGTGTGTACTTTCCCTCACTCCCAAAATGCTTCTTGCTGTGAACCCGTCTGTTGTCTCACTTCTCAACACGGCAGCTGGCATCCGAAAGCTCCCACTCTCAAAATGGCAACAATGGACTCAAGGCTCTCGGAAGAGTCATCGAGAAACATCTTGTGTGTCTCCTCTTCTGCCTGGCCATTCACCCATCCGTCTACAGTATCCAGTTCTGCCTGGCCATTCACCCATCCGTCCGTCTACAGTATCCAGTTCATGCTCTGGTCAGTAGTGTACTCCAGGTCACATTTTTGCATTAATCACTGCAAAATGCTTTACATTGTTGGTTACCTGAGGCTCAGAGAGAGCTGCAGGAAAATGACACCCTTAGTCTAGTGTAAATATTGCAGGTACAATGCACTTTAAAAAAAAGAAGCGATATTGTATGCATTTTTAAAGATAATTCATAACCATGGAATTTCATGACTTCATTGTAGTTGCTAAATTACAGCTTCCATTAGGATTAGGCATGCTGTATAACGTGATCATAGCACCTAAATAACAAATGATCGATTAAGTGTACTGTAGGTGGAGAACATCGGTGGATCAGTATGTCCAATATGGAAACAATGTTTGTCTGGTATGTGAGCTAACTCAGCCCCTCCCTCCCTGTGTGACTGAACATAACATCTGACTGTTATTGATTTTGTTGTGAGATACACAAGAGCAAGAGGAATAGATCAGGTTGACTGGACATACAATTATGTTTCCAATCCAGGGCACACTTTCCACTTCAATATATATATATATATGTTTATTATGGTGTGTGTATATATGTGTGTGTGTGTGTTTGTGTATATATGCTCATTGAGCTCAATGCAAATCAAACCAGCTAATAGGCTAACTGAAATAACACCCATGCCAATCTCTAGGTATGGTGAAGGGTATGTGATGATGTGGGGCTATTTTAATTCCAAAGGCCAAGGTAACTTTATCAGGATGCACAGTATTCTGGATCCATGAAATAACTGGCCTTTAAAAATAAAAATCTGCCTGCCTCTATGGGAATTTAACATAGGGATGCCAATACTTTTGACCCCTGTATTTTAAGGAAGAACATTTATTTATTTATGATACATTATTCATTCACTAAGAAAATTGGTGTCCTTAAAGGTTAGATATTTCCTCATTTTTCACTTAAGGCATTAAGATCAATTTCCAAAAGATGATTTTATATTCCTCTTTTCAGTCAACTTTAGCATGGGTGCCAATACTTTTGGCCAGCACTGTATGCACCATAATAAACATATTTTAATTAGACACAGCACATTATATCCCATAACCACATAAAATGCTATGTTTATATGTTGTTTAACAGGGGTAACTAGTTCCCATCTTGTAAGATAAAAGCAAAAGCACTTTAGGAATGTGCAACCTCAAAAAACTGTCGTTCTTTGTCCCTAATGTTCTATTAACACATAGGTGCTCTCTCCTTTCCACCTTAACCTTCTGTACAATTATTGTTTCATATGTACGCTAATTAAGATTTTATGAGCTCCATACTTAATGTACCTACACGTTCCCCTCTCGTTGCCAGAAGGCAATGCTTGTACAAGCTGCGTTGGGAATACATAAAAGTACCATGGGCTCGTGTGGTGACTCTGACTGCAAATGCAAGTGTCAGTGAATTTATGGTGCAATTCCCAAAGGGTGTTAATTCCAACCTGTGTATAAATCACTGAAATGACCTGGCAATTCAAAAATCAATGGAAGCCAAGACCATTGTTAGTCTAATCCAAAGCTGGGTAACTTATAATTCATTGTGCACAATAATGTATCAGAGAACGAACACACACACACACACACACTGAATAACATGGATATATGTAATCCATGTGAAATAAAGTACATGCATGGCTTTGGATAAAAGACAATCTAATTAATAACACAGAAGTTACCCTCTCCATTTCCCAAGTCAATGAGGATGGTGAAGGACAATGTATTGTTTTTTTATTTCTTGTAAATGTATGTGTGTGTGTGTGAGAGAGAGAAAAAGAGAGTGTGTGTGTGTTTGTAATTAATTCATTAATCATGTGAACGGAAGGGTGGTAAACGAACATCCTTTCCACTGCATAGTTGGCAGGAGTCCCTAAAACAGTGATGGGTCACTTACACTTCCATTCCTCTCCTGTCCCTCTTTGTCCACCTGTGTAGACCCCATGAAGGGGGAACTTATCTGTTATATGTTTACATAATTAATGCTAACTCTGCAATCCCAGCAATATTTTGGTTGCAGCGATGATGGGTATTTGTGCAGATTACCTCACATAGTTTACATAGACACATTAACTTTGTAGGGGCATTGTCATGAGTGGGAGATTAGGCTATTTAAATTACTTGATAATGAAGTCATTTTTATGTTTAAGACATTAACCAACCATTTGGGTCCAAAAAGCATGTTTTGCCAGATTCCCTGCCATATTCTGTTTGAAGTCTGATGAAAGAAACGGCCATAACAAGACATAGTCCAAAAACAGAGCATCTGTCTTAAAGTTCTGCTAAAAATTCAGACATAACCAAAACTAAAATTCACATGATTTCTCTGATGGGTGTTTATGAGTACTGAGTATGAGTATTTATGATCTGTAACTCTGGACGTCGCTCAGACAGGAGTGGCAGGTGGGGCCAAGAGAGGTGGAAAAGAGGGCTGGCCAAATGCACAGATCATTGTAAAGGCTAGCGTGTTTCCAGTACATTGGTCATTGACATTACGGTGCATCTGCTAAACAAACAAAAATAGCACAAAATATCCTGGCTGACATCTATCAAAGGTCCCATTTCATCATTTATCCTGATAAACTGTTTAATAAAAGACTTGAATAAGCAAGGCAGACCACGCACACAGACACATACACACAAAAAGTGACAGTTTCCACACATCCACTGTAATTTGCATTCAGTCTTGTCTCCATCAGTCTTTCAGTCATTGTACAACATTTTACTGAATTTGACGGTCCTTCAGAGATCTCTAAGTATGATGCAGGTATTTTGTTGCTACACTGCTTTTCACCAATCCTTTCTCTCTCCGTGGTATTGCATGGGAGCTCAGTGTTCGTCACCTGCAAACCACACAAGGAACAGTAATTGCTTGTCAGAGCTGTCAGGGTGGCTTTTTTGTACAGGTGCACTTCCAGACACCAAAACCGATATTTACACATGAAATGAAATTACACTCCTTTCAACGCCCGCACCAGAGAGATGTTACTTACTGAGCTGTCAAACTCACTGAGTCTGTTTGCACCAACATGGTTATCTAATCTGGAAGAATAAGACTTTTGTTGAGAACAAGTTTGCGCATAGGGAGAAAAATGCTTCCCTAAATGTTTGTGGAGTGTATCTTTGATGCAGTCTAAGTGGGATTAGCCAAGCGGGATTAGGTTCTCTATGGTCCAGTAGCCAGAAAGATGTATATCAAATATTCCCAAAATGTCTCCCATGGTGACTGACAGACAATAGGGAAAAAAGAAAACAAAATCATGCAATAATACTGGATTCATTCTTAGTACATTTTTTTTCAAGTTTAAAGTCTGCAACACTTGGCACCTCAGTTGCTGTTTTCATTGAGGTCATTATCACAGTGAGAGTTTTTTAGACCTCCAAGGCCAGTACAGTTCTGTCTGTCTGTGCAGTTCTGCCTGCTGTGTTCTGCGTTCTGACCAATCAAACATACGTTCTGACCAATTAAACTCTTCACTCAGTTCCCAATCCCCTAGCCTGGCCACACCCACCAAGACTCCTTTCAGGGAGCTACTAGTGTGGAGCAGCATAATTCACTAACATTGACATCACCAGACACCAGAAAGGACAGTCCAATCAGCAACGAAAAGGGGATAACGCTATAGTTTCGAAATTGAACAAATTTAAATTTACTGTATTTTAAAATTTACTGTATGTACAGCAAAGGTCAGCCTACATACACTGTTTCCTGACAGCCCATGCCTATGCTGTTTATTGTCAGTTTGTAAAGTTTAGGAAGTTATGTAAGGAATCCCTGATCTATGTGATTGTATAGGCTGGACCACTGATTTAAAAGTTAACACAAACTTTACGCCTGTCACGATGCTAATATTGGAAACGTTTCCCAATCATGAGTCCCCAGACACTATTCACAATAGTGAATGAGTCTGGTTTTATTAGGCTACCAATCTCCAACCTCAGTCTAAAAACTAAAACTGAAGGTATTCAAAATGTCCACTGATAAGAGCAAGTCATAGAGGTTTGCAGGGAAAGCAGAGCTGTTTCATATTAGACAACTACAGTATCCTCTGACCGCATTGGGTTACTTTTGGAAGGGAAATTTAGAACATTGCATGTTCTAGGTCTTTGCTACCAATACAGAATCTGCTGCCCTAATTGGGCTTTTGGGGTGCCTGTGTGAAATGTTGCTGTCCTTGGACCCCATAGTAATGGTGCTTCCACATGCACACCAGCATTCAGACCACCATTCACTATTCACTCTAGTCTCAAACAGGGGTTCAGACACAAAGGGGCTGCTGTATCCACCCTCTCTAAGTAAGAGTGAGAGACAGAGGAAGAGAGCACTGTGCTGCACATGGATGTGCACTACACTATCCATACCTCCACCACGCTACTGAAATCAGCAACAAATGGGGAGTGCTGAGTCTAAGTCTGAATGACATACAGTATATCCCAGAAAATTTTAGTTGTGTGACTTTTTACATTTTCATAGGATGTCTTTGGTTATGCTACAGACATAATGCTCACATTATAACACTGGGCTTGACACTATTGAATATCAGTTTCAACATCTCCTGAATAGTTCTGATACGATCTCATTGGAGTCAGACAGTGCACTGTTATCCCCATCCCCTAGGTGGCAGTAAATTGCTCTTAAGACTCGTGTGTTTTTTTCTTTATCTTCTTTTTTAGAATTTCCACCCTACCTAGTAATGTTACCATGGCAATGATTTTGGAGACTACAATAAATGCTTAGAGAACAATTGATTTTACTATGAGAAGAGAGTGAGAGCAGTTTGTGGCTGTAGACAAGGAAGCATAAAGAGACGCCTAAAGTCTGCCTGTCTGTGACATGTTCCGCTGCTCCCTCTCTGTTCTTATAAAGCAGAGACTCTGTTCTTTGGCAGCGATTTTACCAGGGGGGCTGTGATTGCTGAAGCCCCCTGCCTGACTATGCCCCTGCTCTCTTGCAGCATTCGAGTGTGGACATCTGAGGCAATTTGGCTTTGAGCCGGGGCTAGAGCCAAGGTCTACCAAATCACAGGCTCCTTAAGAACCACCAACCAAGGCATCTGGGTCCCAATGAACAGGAAGAGAAAGGACCCAGAAAAGGGGAAGATGGTGTGCAGGAAACACTGACCACCCCATGTTTAGGCCAGTGCTTGATGTAATTATGCGCACATCATTACAGGCAAAGCATCAGAGGCTGCCTCACCAGAGCAAGAGAGAGAGAGTGACAGTCGGAAAGGGCCAACCTGCTCCATCTGAGGTGCACTATGCAGTTTCTGTGCTAGAAAAGCTTACAGACCTTAAAGAAGCCCTATGCAGGTCACAGTTATTCCTTCGCTGTTTCTGGGTTTTCGCCTGATTTGAGCTAGCATTTTTCACGACATAGCTCCCCCTGCAGCTTCGGTAGCAAGTGACTGCTACGCTAAACCCCCACTAGCTAGCGAGCTAGCCATCAATAAACCAAGCTAAACACATAGGGCTCACAATGAAACGGTCGAGCAAACACATTGTTCAAGAGACAATCAAATCACATTACAAAAACGAAGTTCACCCAAGGTAGGCTACTTACAATCTCAACAGCAACAAAGCCAAGTCGGAGTCGGTTTTGCAGTCTTCTTAGAAACTACAATCTGACTACATTTTCAAAGAAAATGTACAGAACGACTCTCAACCTGCATAATTAAGGTCATTTTTGCTAAAATTGTTGGATAGGGCCTCTTTAACACAAGGATATTTGTTATGGCACATCTGTGACCTTCTTCTGACTATTCTTTAGGGTCCCGCTTTCTATGAATGTTGTGTTCTGGTTTGTGGCTTGTCCGTGCATAAGCGCACCCTAAAACTTACCTTAGAATTTATTTTGTCCAGACAAATGTGTATATAGAAAACATAAACAGGGTTTCTGTTACATATAATAATAAAGAAAAGTGGCTGGTACTTATAATAGACATGTAAAGACTGTTTCCTTATCATATGCTTACATGTACATTCTTACTTAATGTACCTCTCACATAAGGGACATGTTTGACACATACATGTACAGGGGTGAGGTGATATTATAGTGATTCATCATAGGCTTTAATGCTGGTTTCTAGTCATTAAAGGAAAATTCCGGTATTTAGCACTTTGAGTCCCTTTTCTGGTTTGTTTTGGATGAACTAGAGTGGTGGACACCGACATTTTGACGATTGGTACTGTCTCGACTTTTCTGACTCATCTTGAATCGCCTTTGACTAGTCAGAGTGGCTGCCTACAGGCATGCTGAAACATGTCCTAAAACAACCCTTAACGTTTGTTTTCAAAACTGCAACTCACCGAGTCGTTAGTGGTGTTCGTTGATTATTAAAATAAAATATATCGGCGCAAATATACCCTCTTGGGTGCTCCTTGTTGGTGCCCCCCACCCAATCCCAATCCTCCCCCACCTTTTTTATGCAGCCCTTGATTAATCTACTAAAATGCACCCCCAAATATGCACAAATAGGCTGACACCAGACATAATTTCAATGCATTTCTTACTTCCAGTAACTATATGCATGTGACAATAAACTTCCTTGTATCCTTGTATCCTTGCAATGTATGATTTCCAGCCGTCTTATTTGCTATTGTGGAACTACTTTTTCAGACACCTCATAACCGCGTATAAACTTCCGCTCAATATTTGAGCCTGAAGCATAGATGGTGGTGCAGTAATATCAACGTGCAATGAGTCTTCCAACAGAAATCAATGGGATTTCACAAAATGTCAAATAAAACACGACAGAAACTGTATTTCGCTACGCTACTTGTTTTGGAACAACAACAAACGCCACTACCCACTCGGTGAGACCTTTAATTGTACAGACACACCCGATTCACACAAAAAAAGATTCACTCCACACTATTGGACTACAGGTTTTAAAAGTGGATGGAAAGGGCAGTTAATGCATCTTCCACCAGAGAGGTCCATCTGAAGGCTGCTTAATGGCCAAGGAGAGTCACCTCTCAGAGGTAATGATTGCAGAGTAAAAAGCATGATTATAAATAAGACTAACTGTGCAGAATATTAGCAGGCCTGCAACTTAGCTCTCCTATCCAGACGCTTGTGCCATGTGATTCATGGTACCAATGAGCTTCCCCCAGGCAACAAATGCATACATACACATACACACACACAGTATGAATATAAAAAAAAGAGCTTCTACTGTGCACACTGACTCACACCGCTGGTCCGTGGCCAAACGTGCTGTAGCATTGTGTGGAGGTGCTGTGTGTTGCGTGCTGTGAGCTGCGACTCGCTGGTGTGCCTCGCATGTCTGCCATGGATGATAAATATTGAAAAGACTGGCCAAAAGCGGGATGTTTATTGCATCAAGGAGAGTGGTTTGTTTTCATGCAAGCTGCTATCGCTCAAGCCTGTTTGTTTACTACTCCTGAAGCAGGTTGGAGAGAGCGGGCTTGATATCACTCTGCAGCTATCACAAGGACAAAATGCAGGGAATGCTCTCAGAATATCTATTATGAAGTGGGCGGGTAAATGATTGAAACTGGGATAAATTAAGGTTCAATCGAAGGACGTGGCTCACTTTTACAAGTGCTATTCATCTGTCTCACCCTGGAAAATCACAATGGCAATTTTGTGAAGCCAAAAAAATGGCTGACATGATGTCTTGACACAGAACATACTGTACATTCAAAAGCTGTCTGTTGAAAGCATTGTACTTGGCAATCTCATACACTTTTCTCAGTACTCACAGAAGAATGCCCCACATTTAAAGACACAAATATGTTTGAATGAATTTGGATGTGTGATGGGTTTGTATGACACCATAATTGGCATTGATTTAACAATCAAATAACCTATAAGGGAATCAATTGGAACAGGCAGGAGATACAGTACACATATCTTCAGAGTTCTGTTCTGGGTAAAGAAAGTCTGGTAAAGCAGACAGAACACCCATTCTAGGCTTGAAGGTCTGTCTAAATGCAGAACATGACTCACGAGTAAGCTCCTGAGTTCTAGCAGACAAAGCCTAGGAAAGCAATATATTGCCTACATATATTTCCTGATGAAGGAAACACACACACACACACACACACACGGTAGAAGCTTTGTGCAACTGTGTTCAATAATTGATTGCTCTTCCCAACATGGTAAGCATACCTGAATTTATATTTTGGGAGTGTGACCTGATTGATGTCACAACAGAGAGACAGCCATACTTCCATAGCTGTGGGAGACAATGAGAAACAGGCCTGAGATTGATACTCTCATTTACCCTCCGACAAGGTGAGGACACAGCCGTGCATAATGAGTTCTGACACTTTAATTAGCTGGTCGGAGATAAACAACAGCAGAAAACAGGCAGCTTGGTCCCAACAACAATGCTTTTAACCTCTGTGTGAAGCTCAAATGAACAGTGAATGACTGTACCTTGGCGTATACAGTGGTGTACAGTACCTTGTACTTAATATCAGCACCAAGGACAGTGTCATTTGACAGAAACACCCCAGAGTGCTCTCTCATGTGTGGACACTGCGGTTGTGGAGCGTATCATGAGTGGACAGGAGGTGTGGTGCTGGAGCCTGGTGGATGACTGTGTGACGTGGTGCAGGTCGAACCGTCTGGAGCTAAACCCTTGAATGAAAAAAGAGATGGTGGTGGACATCTATCTAGAAGAGAACATTCTATATTTTTAGTAAACAACTAGCAGTACTCAAAATACTGCTAGTACTATTACTGTATACTTCTATTTACAAAATGTGGAATGAAGACACATCTGTTTTCACTGTAAATCTCCATTAGCCTACTCATAATGTCTTCATCATATCTATATTTTTGAGAGTTGGACATTGTGGACATCTCTTATTTTTAGTTTTGATTGCTGCATTCTGTGTATGGAGGTTGGTTACATAGAGTGGTCTGTTGACATTGGAGTTTTGATTGCTGGCATGGAGGTTGGTTACAGAGAGTCTGTTGAGATTGACTTGATTGTATGGTAAGGTTGCACCTGCAGCAGAAGCTGTAGGATTTTAGCCTGTGACAAAGATGAATACATTCACCTTTGAAGACCCATGTGAGATTCCACAGAGCAATCAGAGTTCAGTTACAGTAAATAGCAATTGCCATTTAACACATAATACACATTATATTTCAGGTGTTATCAGCAAATATGCCTGCGGTTCAAACGTAGGTATTCACACATAAACACAATATACATACCTGATGTCCCTGTGAAGATGCATACAAGCAATTTTTTACGAGGAAATTATATGGTTAGACCACCTCTTATATTTCAAGACAAAAATAATTGTTCTTTAACCATTCATTATCTTATTTAAAAAATGTGGCACAGTAAGAAATGATAGTAAGCTGGAAAAATTAATTAACTGATGTCATGGTTGATTTTATCTGATTTGGAGGTAATTTGTCTCTGGGTTGCCGCCTGAGAGTGAGATGTGGGCAGACTAGTAATTAAAGAGCAGCTCTCCTCCGTTGTCTCTCTGAGCTGATGCAGTCTGCACAGTGGCCGGCTCTGCCTCTGACTGGCCCCAGGAAGAGGGCGCACACCTGGGCTCCTCACTGGAGATCAGGGGAAAAACAGCAGCAGGTCTGTGGAGTTTGCCTTAATAGTGCGGACACCATATGCATAGATTCATATTTTAGCACTTGTCTTTTTCTCTGGCTGGGTTGAACTCTGTTAGCAAAAAAAAAGATGTTGTTCCTCCTTTCAAAAAAATCACTTGGAGTAGCACAATGGAGGCGAAAAACAAGCAGGTAAACAAACAAACAAATAAAAAAACAAGGAACTTGGGTGATTCCACTGAAATCTTCTCTCAGACTCCCCTTGGGGGTATTTCTGCTCAGGCAAACGCAGCTTGTCTGTACTGAATGGAAAGTCACAGTTTGCTCTAGAGCCACTGGGCGCGAGCTGAGCTGAGACACTGGAGCCGCTCCTGCTCACAGATGTCAGCTGCGCGGCGAGCTGACCCCAGTTGCACCCCAGAGAGCTAGAGTCGGGAAATGGAGGGCGGTTGTTTGAGATGGGCCGCCCACCCATGCAATTGGCCAGTGGCAGGCGGTGTGCGAATGAGCGCTCTCCATCTCTGTCACCTAGCCGGGCCCCCGTGGAGGAAAGGCTGACACACACAGCGGCACTTACTGCTGGCCAGCCTGCCCACACCGAGCTGCCACTGATGCTGATGCAGCCGGGCAGATAGCAATGAGCCTTTTTCATCAGGTGTGTGTAACGCCCACCAACATAATAACTTCCCACCAACGTAATTAACCACCAATGTAATAAAAATCGGCACAAAATCAGCACGCTTTAAACGTAATAATTTAAACGTAATAATCCCACCAACGTAATAACTATTGCCTACTGCCAACGTAATAACCCAATTTCCCACCAACATAATAATAATTACGTTTGCAGGAAGTTATTACGTTGGTGGAAAGGATAAACAAATTAACTTCCCACCAATGTAATAAATCACTGATTTAGTGATATTATATCTGTTTTATCAGTTGTAAGGGTATAGTTGTTAAAAAATGTCACCATCTAAACCATCTCATGACCATAAAGCTTTGTACCACCCCCTCCCCCCCTTACTTATCTCTACTTTCATCATTAAGCACTTTTGCCAAGCAAAAGCTATAGGCCTACAAGGATACCCCTTGTGTTCTTTTGTTATTATTTCACTTAAATAAATGCCATAATTGTAGTCTGTGGCAGCCCTTAGAACCGTGTAAATAGTTTTTAAATGTAGTAAAGGGACAGATCCCTGACACTTTATGCAAAGTTGCTTTGGCATCTATTGTGTTTCCCTTACACATACAGTAGTTTAACACCATTAGTGGGGGCCAAGAAGATAACTGCATAGGCAACTAGATGTACCGCATATGGTACAAAATATGACCGCCGCTCTGTCCTGTACATCCGTTCCGTGAACATAAAGCACACTAAGCAATTTGTATCCATCTTCTACTCCATCCCCCACTCTTGAAACTTTTGTGTATGCTTGTTTGGCATGCCTGTGTGTGTGTGTGCGGGCCGCACAGCAAGTAGCCTACTGGTGCTGCGAAGGTGAATAGATTTGTAGCACTAGCCAAAACATTTGTAGCATTGTTATAAAACCTTTAAAATCTCTAAACAATTACAAGTAGGGCAGTTCATCATAGTTTAACCATTGCAACTGGACTGATGAAAGGTCATGTACACCTGTAGGCTACATTGTATTTGGGGAAAGCAGAAGGTATCATTTTTACATTTATTTATTTATTTATTAACAAACAAAACCATCCCTGTCATTGCCATGCAGTTTTCAACAGCTATCAAGAAGAGAGGTCATGCCATGGATTTTTGTGAATGTTTCTTCTTATGCAAGATTTTAGTCATCTTTAGTTCATATGATATTCAACTTTATTGTCAATGCACAAATTAAATACCAATAGTCTAAAACGAAATGCAGTTTTACATCTAACCAGTGGTACAAATAACTGACATGTCCAAAAGGGCATTCATGAAATGCGTCGCTAGACTGTTCACATTTTAATGGGCCAAGTTGAGAGCTGCGTCTGTTATTGTTCGTGGGAAAAATACTGATTTCCACATTGCAACTACTGAATCCATGGTCAGGGACCACCAGCAATGTCCTCACGGACCACAAGTGGGCCACGGACCACTGGTTGAAAACACCTGGCTTACAGTATTAAGTGGACTTAAGCTGCCACCTCTTTGCTAAAAGTTGTAATACATTCTGCGTGAATCACAGAAAGCGCGAATGAAGTGGCCACTTCTAAATGGGACCCACTGTACAGTAGCTGAAGGTCTGTGGCTAAAGCAGCCATAATGAAGGTGCTATCATTGTTTGGATACTTCACACACACACACATGCTTTTTAATCGCATAGACTACAACTACCAAGCTGGAATCAAAGCACATCGATTCACCTCTCACACTCTAAACACACACACGCAAACAAACAAACAAGGGTCTCTGTCTCGCGCATGTATAGCCATAGGCAAAACTGTATCAGGCGTAACATTGGTAAATCATCCATCGCACAGAATGATTTTTGTAGCACGTGCAACAGGTAGGCTACAGCCTGCCCTGGATACATCTCTCAAAGTGCGCTCTAAAACATTTGGTTTAAATTGAGATGTAGATCATGTGCGTTAGTAGCCTAAATTGTGACGAGTTGACACAAATTATTCACTTTGACGAATTTATGTAGTCTAGTCAATTACGTCGTCTCAGCCCTAGTTACTTTACTTTGAGCCATGCTCTTCCTTAACGTTACTTGAAACCTTTGAAAATAGAGGATTGAAGTAGCGGTGTTTGGGAATCAACGTTAGCTCAGATGCTTTTAGAGACTTTTTTTGGTCTTAATGCAACATTTTACAAATCACTGACAGGGCCACCAAGGACTGTGAGCGAATCAACAGCAGAGCAACAGCAGTGGGGCTACATACCCACCAAATTTCATGTGCCCCGGTGTTTCGGTGTCCCGGGTATCGTTGACCAAAAATTCAGGAAGTAGATGACGGAAAAAAACAAAAAAAACTTTGACAATCCCTTATATGACCACTTCACTAGCTTTGCTAGCGACGGTCATAATAATTGTTTTTCTACCTTTTGTTATTTTCATCACCTTTTTACTGGGGGCCACACAGTTGTGAATGCACCCATAGTGTTTCTACCTTCTCTTACTGGAGGCCAAGCAGTAAAGCTGTGCTGCATGTTTCTACCCTTCTAACTTATGTTTCACTAGTTCACATTCCGGAATTTGCATAAAGACATAATAGCATAATAGAAGAGCATGTTTGATTAAGTCTCTCTAGGGCTCTGGTATGTATCAGAGCCGTATAAAATACGAATTTTGAACACTCATTGTCGCAACTCTACCTTTATACGGCTCTGGTATGTCTGCTTGAGTGCATTATGGCATCAAATGGAATATTTAGTTGGCAACATTCTTATACAACTCCAAATACAATTCCAAAAAAGTTGGGATGCTTTGTAAAATGTGAATAAAAAAGTATGCTATGATGTAACTCATATCAACACTATATTTAATTGAGAATAGTTCAAAGACAACATATCATTTCTTGAAGGAGAGAAATTTGACTATTTATGAAAAATATTTGCACATTTTGAATTTGATGCCAGAAACACATCTCAACAAATTTGGGACAGGGGCAACAAAAGGCTGGAAAAGTTGTGTAATGATAAAGACATCTTTTTAAACAGATAGTTTGCACAACCATGTTTTTGGCGAGCATGCTGCGACTTCTGTTTGGTTTTACATTTGGATGCTTTGTAGGATCAGTAGGCTGCATGGTATGATCTGTAGGATAATTGGGTTGATTGTGTTGATTTTCATGTGATAGTGCTGCACGAACATATTCGCCTACTGTGTTAGAAGTTATTGCTCCCACTTCTTTAACATCATAGGTTGTTTTGGCTACATGTCCACAGCCACTGTTTCTAGCTGTAGGCTAGGCTATATCCCATACCTGTCAACATTTAGCTTTCCAAAAACGGGAGATTTTTTTTCGGGGGGGTCAGTGTTTATACCGGATCTGTGTTTGCATATTTAATACGTTTCATACACGTGTTTCAACACTGCATTTCGGTCGTTGCTTTTACCTTACCATTACCTTACATGCCCGTATCCACCAGCTGCCTGCCTGCAGCCTACTTCCAAAACTCCAAAGCTGCTTGCTGTCAGATTTGGTTCCGAGGGCACAAGTTCAGTGTATCAACAACACTCAATAACAGTTTATGTGATGTGTTTATCAATTAAATTCCCAACAATTTCACAACAGCTAGTTCTGGAGTAGGCCATTCAACTAGCCCGCTTGCTTACGACGAGACTCAGGCTGCGCAGTCAGCACCCGCTTCCTTATTTGGGTTTTGGGTTGGCAGGTTTTAGCCTATGACAAAACGGTTGAAATTGAAACTAAGTGATCGTGTATGTGTAGGGTGTATTTCATACAAAATCTGGCAACCTGAATGGATCAATGATTTTAAAATGAAGTTTGATGGCCAGGCAAATTACGGGATTTTTCCGGGAGAAATAACAAAACGGGAGGGTGCTGGGAGAAACCCGGGGAAAACGGGAGTGTTGACAGGTATGCTATATCCTCATGACCCCATCCTTTTAACAAGTTTTTATTTTTATGTTAGTCATTGTATATGTTCACATCCAACAACAAAATCAACTTAGACATTTAGGCTACGTCCACACGAAACCAACCCGTAGGCTATATTTTTTCTTACTGCTTTCATACCTAACACTGGTAAAAAAAGAAACTTGCGTCCACACGAAAAGGTGAAACCAACAGAAAGCCCTGTAGTGCATATGCCAGGCCAGTCGATGGCTTTAGATTAATTAGACAGTCAGAGGCTTTAGATTAATTTGCAAAGAAAAGACAAAAACATTTCAAAAGTAGTCGCGTGAGATGAGTTTTCAATTCAATTGTAAAACTAATAACGCTCATTTTCAGGGACTCCCACATTCTCCAACCATCTCAGCATTACGTCTTCTAAAAATCACAACGTAGCATGAGGTCAAAATTGGTTCTTTTTTTATGTTCCTTGCTCTTTTGCTGTTCTGTTAGTGCAGTTATCACTATGAGGGGGTCCTTGGTTTTTGGACCTTGGTATTTTCAAAACTGAATGCGTCCCTGGTTACCTCAGCGACCATTAGGGTTTTTGTTAATGGATTTATATCTAAACATGTTCAGAGCTCCAAACTGTACAAGTGTACCAAGTTACATCCTTTCATGGAAAAAATGACCTAATTAGCATATCACAATGTACAATAAGTTCAGTATAACTGCCATTAGTAAAATGTTTGGCCTTTGACCTAGATGCACAGATGATGCCAATTTTGACAATGTTCCACCACTTGGATTTCCAAAAATTATTTCTGTTGCAATTAGTTTTGGGTTGGGTAAAATCTTCCTGGACTAAAATGCTCTGTGTTCTGTACCAAACCATTGGTGCATGGGCACAGTTTCCTTCACCGTTTTCAATAACTTGCGCCGTCGCTGTAGCATTGTTTGGTTGTACTTTAATCGGCAGGTCTTTGTCCCATTGCTCCTGAGTGTGGCTTCTATGCCAGTCCCATCATCTAGCCGTTCAAGCTCTGGGGGTAATTTACCTATCTCCTTAAAGCAGGTTTGAAAGTAGTTTTTATTTCTTGGTGGTACTATGACGAAAATTTCACTTAGCCTTTCACATATGTATTATTTATTTATTTGTTTATTTACTATATTATAGTCTACTTATCAAGCATTCACTAGGACTTCTTATCACTCTAGTATCATTCTTTAACCCACCTGTATCTGTTTTTGTTTATGAATAAATTGCAAACACTTAATTTCAACATGTATTTATTTATTTAGCCTAGTTACTCTGCTCGCTCCCACTTCCAATCGTTTTTTTTATATAGGCTACTGTAAATCATGAAACACGTTTCTTTGAGTCATGCCTTTTTATTTGGGAGACTGCAACATACTTTTGTCCGCTAAAACACTTTCATTATTGCTGCGCAAGATCAGGTTAAGCCGTACGCGCTGTCTGTCTCTTGTCTCTCCAGCAAAACACTGCACACATAAAACCAGAATAGGCTATTGAAACATCAACATATTTTTCTTTTGGGAGACTTTCCAAGAAACGTCCGTCTGCTAAAACACTTTGGATACCAGTGCACGTTGGCGCAATTACTGTAGGCTACTGTACGCACGCTATAGCTTGCTCGTTGTCTGTCCAGCTGCACGGGAGGTTTAGACACAATTCAGATACAGTTCAGAACGATGTATATGAAATATATTTTGGGGAAAACGTGTTGCTTCTGGTAATTTGACGTTAGCAGTTGTGTTGTCATGCTGAAAGTGCTATATTTTTCAGAGACAGTATAGTTTTCTTTTCTTGGTAATGGCGGCTTACTTCCACCCCTGCCTTAAAGTCAAGAAGATCTGCTCTGCCTCTTCCTTTTCCATTAATTCTCTATATTGGGACACCTCGATTTATTAACAAAGCATAAGTCAGAAGAGTAGAAACACTGTAGCTTTACTGCTTGGCCCCCAGTAAGAGAAGGCAGAAACACAATGGGTGCATTCACATCTGCCTGGTCCCCAGCAAAAAGGTGACGGAAATAACTAAAGGTAGAAAAACAATGATATCCTATGCAGTATCTGCTTGGCCCCCACTAAAGGTGTTGAACTATATCTAAGGCAAAAACACAATGGATGACAAATCAACTTTGCATGATGAGTCCCTATAAATATACTACATTTAAAAAATATTTACTGTATGGTTCTAGGGCTGCCACAGACTGCAATTATGACATTTATTTAAGTGAAATAATAACAAAAGATCACAAGCGGTGTCCATGTAGCTTTGCTTGGCTTCTAGTAAAGGTGATGAATAATAAGTTGAGGTATTAAGTAAAGGATGGGGAGGGGTACAAAGTTTTATGGTCATGAGATGGTTTAGATCAGGAGTGTCAAACATAAGGCCCGGGGGCCAGATCAGGCCCGCCAGCAGGTTTCATACCGCCTCCAAGATATTTTGGGTAGGAAGGGAAAATTAGAAAGAAGATATTCACATCCAGCTGTCTTCAACAATTTGTAATAAGCAATTTCTGTGATAAATTGATTAAACCTAGCATTACAAACCATCCTCAGGAAGGAAGAGGCCAAAAAACTGACATGGAAGTAGGGTGTTTCAAGAGAGAAAGAGCAGGATATGACGAGTAAATGATTTGTACTTGTTTGCTCATCAGTAGGTATAGTAAAGGAGTATATAATTTAACAACACTCTGATACCAATGCAGAGAAATGAAAATGGCCCCCATGGACAATGACGGCCCCCATGAGGTCTCATTTCAACAAATCTGGCCCACTGCCTAATATGAGTTTGACACTCCTGGTTTAGATGGTGACAATTAGGGCAGCCGTGGCCTACTGGTTAGCGCTTCGGACTTGTAACCGGAGGGTTGCCGGTTTGAACCCCGACCAGTAGGCACGGCTGAAGTGCCCTTGAGCAAGGCACCTAACCCCTCACTGCTCCCCGAGCGCCGCTGTTGTTGCAGGCAGCTTACTACGCCGGGATTAGTGTGTGCTTTATCTCACTGTGTGTTCACTGTGTGCTGAGTGTGTTTCACTAATTCACGGATTGGGATAAATGCAGAGACCAAATTTCCCTCACGGGATCAAAAGAGTATATATACTTATACTTATACAATTATTGACAACTATACCCTTACACCTGATAAAACAGATACAATATCACTAAATCAGTGATTTATTACATTGGTAGGAAGTAAATGTAATAATTTGTTTAACCTTCCCACCAACGTAATAACTTCCTGAAAACGTAATTATTATTACGTTGGTGGGAAATTGAGTTATTACGTTGGCAGTAGGTAATAGTTATTACGTTGGTGGGAAATTATTACTTTGGCAGGATTATTACGTTTAAACGTGCTGATTTTGTGCCGATTGCTATTACGTTGGTGGGAAGTTATTATGTTGGTGGGTGTTACAGGTGTGTGTGTGTGTGTGTGTGTGTCAATTTTGGTAAAAGTTTTATTATAATTCATGAGCAGGCAAGACCAGGAATCAGCAGGACTGTGTGGCATAATTAGTTGTGGCATTCTGTTAAGCTTATGCAATGCAAGTGCACATTTCTCATATAAAAAATGACTTAGGCAACCCTATGAAAGCATAGCAGAATTAGCAACTGTAGTAATAGTGGAAGTTGTAGTAGTAGTAGTAGTAGTAGTAGCTCTAAGTGAAACTGGTGTGAGGCAAATGAAAGCTGTAGTGAATATTGATCACGCTGTCCTCTGGGGACCTACCCGGTTGGCTGGCACAACCAGCGACTGCTATTCTCGCCGACATCCCCTCCTCTTGATTCACGGGGAGTCAATGTTCTCCTCCTCCACATCGTGTCTTACTCACAGCGTAGCTTCTCCGCCTCGGGCCACTTGGCATCAAAGATGTGAGGAGAGGGTTTTGTCAGCTGCACTGTAATGCTTGCCACATGCAGTCAGAGGTCCCGAGTTCCATAGCAAACAAAGCGCTTGGCCATCCCAAGGGGAGCCCTTGAGCTTTCTAGTGCTCCTGCGTTGTAATTTCAAACATGGATTGGTTGTGGGATGGGGGCCAGAGGTCAGTCTTTATTTGCCTGGGTTTACTGTAGTAGCCAGAACTCCTGTATCAGTTCATGTGTTAGATCCCCCACATCTATTACAATTTCTGCTGGTAAGAGATTAAATGTGATAAAAAAAGAAAGAAAGGCCATTTTTGATTCAATAGATTTTGTCAAAATGTTCTAGCTGTCCATGTTAATGAAAAGAAATAAGAATAGGATGTCTTTGAGGCCAACATAGTTACAGATACACACCAGCTCTACTGCCAGCAGCTCCTGCTGCTCACCTCCCATGTCCCTGGCATTTCCTGATGGGCACCTATGCTACGCCACACAAAGCTACACAGTGCTACACAACACAATAAAGTTACCTTGACCTTAAAGTTACCTTGACAATGCTACACAACATTACTCAAATAACAACCTAAAGATGGAGGTGACCTCAAGATGGAGCCTTAAATTTAGTGAATACATCATTGAGAAATAATAGAGCATAATTCACATGCACTTATCATTCTATTTCAGGCAGTGGAGTGTGTAGTCAAGTGTGGTTAGTCTGGAGAAAGAAAAGGTACACACACACACACACACGCACGCACGCACGCACGCACACATGCACACACACATACACACACACTTACACTTCTTTATCATTGCAATGCTTTCTCCAGCTGGGTGTGGAATGAAATGAGACTTCATGGCATAGCAGATGGAATGTATTTCACATGGGAAATAAGTGCTTATGTGTTGATCAAAAGGATTCAACTGTGGGATAAAATAATGTTTGTTGAAGGTTTATCAAAAACAGTGGATGCAGTTGTCCAAAGTATTACTGTATTCAAATGGTTATCTCTCCTAAAAGGATGTCACATGTATTTGTCGGTGTGTGTGTTTGTGTGTGTGTAAAAGCCAAAACAACTTTTTATATAGAATACAGAATACATAGATGATCTTTTGATTACATGTTCTGTTATTCTGGAGGCAAAACGTCCAGATGTTCCTCAAATAAGCCTCAAGTTTTAACAATAATACTTTAGTAATAATGGAGGACATGTTGGTCTCAGTGAGGTCTATTTGTTGGTCTCAGGTCTATTTGTTGGTCTCAGTGAGGTCCATTTGTTGGTCTCAGTGAGGTCTATTTGTTGGTCTATGTGAGGTCTATTTGTTGGTCTCAGTGAGGTCCATTTGTTGGTCTTTCTTGTTTTTCTGCTCTGGTTCTAAACTTCATACAGTGTGTAAAAAATGACAGATTGTAAACACTGACCAAGGACTTCAGTATTCCTTTATTATGACTATAGTTCTATAGTCCTTTTCTTTTACCAAGGTGCCACCAGCAAGACTTGAGTAGGACTGTGTAATTCATAACAAATGGAGATGTTCCAAGATTGTCTATACATTTTTCCATTAAACATTTCAAAACATCAGAAGCCATTTACTTTTTGCCTGCTATTGAGGTACACAATCCTTGCAGATGTTGCATCAGGTATCTTTGATTACTCATTTGGCATGTTTGCTTTTCACTTGGTTTTCTCACAGCTGGTGAATATGGGCAAGGCTAAAAGAGTAAATGATTAAAACTGTTAGGTCTGTGGCCGTTACATCAGTGGCCCTGTGTAAATAGCCTGGAATGGATTTAATCTTTATGCTCACAACTTCAGGCACTTAATAGAGCTTTGGCCATATTTATGTTCTGTGCGGAGGGAAAGAGTAACCAGTTGCCATTTCATACTGCAATAGTTTAGAAACAGGAAAGCACATGTGCTTCTTTGGCTGACTGATCACCGATGACAGAATTACTAAAAATGTTAAGCCTTCATTTCAGTATCATTGCAACTATTCATCAACCTCAAACCTTAATGCCTTTACGCAACTGTTTTGTTATACGCAGATGCTTTTGTTTGGGGCGTGTAATCTCATGGTTGGCGAGATGTTATCTAATGATTGGGTACTTGAGATTTGCTCATTTATTCTTGTTTATCTATACTAATGTGGCTGTTTTGGCGTAGGCTTGTTATTGCTGTGCCTGAGAGCTGGAGTCATTTACTGCTTTGCAGACGTTATCTGCTGCTGCATCACGGACCCTGATCAGATGTCATCTTCTGTGCCATGTCCCTTAATTAACCTCCCAGAATGCAGGAGCAGTCGGAGAAACCCAGATGAAATCTTGTTCCCAGGTCCGTCCTTTTCTCTGCATCACTTCATCTTACACCCTAGACTCAGACTTCTGCTGACAATGTTACTTCAACTCCGCAGAAGCAGATAGCGACAACAACAACAAAAAATCCCTGTGCAAAGTTATAGCAATTCTGTGTGGAGGCAACCTGTTGTCACAGTGGTAGCCTCATATTTCTCATGATACAGTTCATTCAGAGATGACTCTAGGGATTGGCCCATGACTTTACCTGTAGTGTCTGGATTTACAGTTTAGAGCAGCAGGAAGATATGAAAGTCTTTCACGCGGTTCAGTTGCCAATTTCTTTGACGCCAGCATACGTGGTAGTTGGGGGAGCAGAATATGTGTCTTCTAATGAAAGCTCTCAGGGGAGTCCTCCAGCTGCTTAAATGGCTTTGCTGTGACCACCCAATCATAAACACATCACATGTTGCAGTGTTGGGGGATTTAGGGAGCAGGCCCAGGCAGCCCGAGGGGAAATGAGAAACGGGAGAGGAAACACGAGGAGGGACAGAGGTGGAATCTTAATGGGACTCTGCTTGGCTGTATACTCCCTCGGTCTCCACTGTGGCAAACATGTGCAACTTCACTGGGTTTGCTGATAGGCCTGTGTGACACTGGAATACTGGACTATTATTATTCCATTAATAGTAATGTGTTTTTAGTAGCATGTGTTACAGCCAGCTCATGAACAGACCGCAACATAAAGAGAGACAACAACAGTTTCAAATTTAACCCTTTATTAATATTGATCGCAACATTAACAAACTATAGTGTCTAGGGAAATGAGTGTTGAAGAATGTGTGTATGTGTGAATGTAAATGGTAGTATCAGCATGTAAGATGAATAAGTGAAAAGCAAGGGGGGAAAATAGAAATAATGAGGAGAGAAAGACTAATGTGCCAGTGTAGAGGACTATCAAAGTGCCTACAAGAAAGGAGGAAAAAGGGCCTACCGAGAGAGAGAAACCCCAATGCATTCGGAGGACGTGATTTCATACATGCGTGAAAATATGAGGTGAGTGAAGTTGATTGCGTAGTTGTTGAACAAGTCATTAATGCGTGTTCATGTTCCGTCTACCTCTCTCCTAGCAGCGCTGAGATTTACAGGATGTAATGCCATACCAAATCGCGCTTCATGTTTGTTTGTTCCTTGAATTTCCCCTGGGGATCAATAAAGTATCTATCTATCTATCTATCTATCTATCTATCTATCTAGCTACCCCTTTTATAGCCCCACCCAATGCAGGTGCACCTAATAATGTAATTAGCCTAACCAGGCCCAGCCCTGCCCGTGCACTGACAGACCAGGACCTGAAGGGGGCACAGGGGGTCGTAACACATGAGACACACATACACACACACAACACACACACACAATGACTTTGTAGGTTATAATACTGTATGGAAAAGTTACTTCAAATTGTACATGTCAAAGAATGCTTTAATTAGGACTTTGTTGTGCTTATTCCTATATGATGTGAAGCTGATTTCCTTTATGCATCTGTGACATATTGATTATAACATTAACATAGGCTGTTATGGTACTGCAAATGAGATCGAGGCAGAACATGACAGCATAAGAAAGCTCATCACATCCCACCACCCCAAGGGTATTCCCCTGATAATAGTTGTTACTTTCATCTCAAAACAAGGGACTTGTCGATGACAACTGCCGAAGGCATTAAATGTCATTTACATTCAACCATCACAATCATCCCTCATGTCTGGTAAAAAAATCCATACAGATCGTCTCAAAGATAACAGGACAGAGCGAAGCCAAGACGTTGATGGATCGTTTCGATCACACTCAGTTACCATCCTGAGTAAAGTGATTTGACTTTGCATGGGCAAAGGCTCAAAAATGCAGATCTCACCTGCCTCCATTATTGGATTTCCAATGATAATGCCATAAAACGTCATCTTTGGGAAAAGAGCGACATCTATCATGCACGCACACATGTCAAAAATAATAACACTTTATCAGAGCAGTGTGCTGGCGCCATCGTCACTGCAGGTAATTTATGGGTCGCTCACCCACATGGAACAGAGCATGGCCTCCCCTCTGGTGGGATGGTGGTCAGTGGGCTCGTACCAGAGAGGAGCTCTGCTTTCATGTATGTTCCAGCTCACAGTTGCATGGCAAATGGGTCGCTACACCTGGGTGCGGGGAGGGAACCTCTGTGATCTGGACATGTAGTCATTCAACAGAGCTTTTAAGGGAGGCAAGGGCTGGAACAGACAGTTCAGTACCACACTGTAACAGTCTGTACATCAAGACAGCAGGTGAACTATGGAATATTACCTGCCTGATGCTTCATCAGACACCCAAAGTAGATATTAAGCTCATTAGGCTACTTTATGTAGAAGCCTTGAAAAGTACAAACCCTTAGTCACAAAAGACCCAACACATCATTAGATACTGTATTCATATTTATTTATATTAAATTAAAAATATATTCTTGACAGATTCATGTAACAAAACCGTGAAAACAGTATTTAAATGCTTTAGCTTTGGGGTGAGACACCTGTAGTGGGGAGAGTAGAGAGGAGTGCTGTGCTCAGTGGCTACAGTGTTGTGTGTGTTTGGAGGGACGCTCACTGTCAGTACCTCACGATCTGTGTGTCTGTCAAAATTACATGTTTGAGAAAATGTCAGTACTGGCCAATCAGTTGCTTTCCCCTAAGTATAAAGTAAGCTATAGTTTACGATACAAACTGATAAGTCTGCAACGATTGTTTGGCATTCGAGTGTCAGATGTACTGCCACTTCTAAGCTGACACCCAACCGTGCGGGTGATGTGATGTGAGCCTGTGTCCTCTGAGTGGGAGAAAAGTGTTGAAAGTTTGAGAGAGGGAGAGAGAGAGAGAGAGAAAGAGAGAGAGAGAGAGAGACATTATGACCGGAGGAAGAAAATTCATCAGTATTGCCACAGAGCCTCAGCCTCCCCTCCAGCTGAATTCTGTACACAAGATCAAAAGGAACAATGAGATGAGGAGCGAGGAGGAGGAGGAGAAGAAACAGAGTGAAGAGTCAGAGAGAGAGAAGGAGTAACGGTCAGAAACAAAGTGGCTCCTACAGTACCACTTGAGCAGAAGTGCAGAAGTTTAAGAACACAAAGTCCATCAAGTTGTGCTAAATACAATCACAAAAAAACGCCGCAGGGGCGCTAAGGAAATCCTGCAAGCTCTACAAATCATATATTGATATTCAATCACAAATATATACAGAAAGAAAACGTATGGTAATCAATTACACACAGTGATGTGGGTCAGAAACAGTTGACACAAACAAATCATAAAAAAACAATGACAATGACAAAGTGTGACAGAAAGAACTCAAAAGGCCTTTTGCAATCCGAACAGCATGTTTTCCCATCTATTTACAAGTGCACCTGGCCAATTCCACAGTCTATAAAAATACTATTCACATTTTCTCAGTTGACATTTAGTAGTAAAATGACGAAGAGCCATCATTCCAAATGTTTGTGTTGCTGGGAGGAATTGCCCCTCCATTTGTTTGAGTAATATAAAATCAATTATAAACATGTAAACTGTGCTTAGTATGTCACGGTACTACACTTTCCACACAAGTTAAATGCACAACCTTTTCCCCCTTGTGAAATATGAATCTGTGAATGTATTAAAAGCAAAGACAATATCCCAGAACCTTTATTCAAAAAGAAGAGTGAAGATGTTTTAGAGAGTGTCATCGTGTGAGAACCACAACAAAACCCTTGTCAAACCCACAGATCCCCTCAGTGAAACATTCCATTGCATGTGCCACAACAAAACAACTAAACCTACTGATCAAACACCCTCAGCAGACGTCCATACATCTATGGTGTGAGGGGCAGGGAAGTCCACCAAATGACCAAGTGTAGTGGACAACTGGTAGATTAATATCTGGTGTGATCTCTCTTTCATGATCACTGTGACATAGCCACTGCATTGCGATCCTGAATAATTTGTTCTGGTGCTGAGATTATATTTATTGCATTGGTTCATAGAACAACTACAATACATTTACCTAAAAGGTGGAGTATGTGTAAACTCAAAGTCATAGGAATACTATATCCCTGTGATTTGACTGTAGTTTACGTCAAGTTATACTTGCCATGACAGTGAGAGTGGAGTACAATCAAACAGGACTTTTTTGTCCACATACTTCAGTGAAGAACTTAGTTTGAGTAATACAGGTTGAGACGGCTCGAGATGCCCTCAACACATGCCTGTGCTGCTCCATCCATTCAGTACAGTAGTCACAAGAATATCCTATCGTCAGTACAAAGCTCAAAACAAAAGCAATTATTTACACAATTCAAACAGGTCAACAATATAAGAATTCACCAAGACACTCACTTAAATATGACTCAATATGTATGTGTAAAATAGCTGTGAAATATGTTTTTTTTTTAAAAAAACATTTGCCTTTCCTAAAAATGTATCAAATGTCTGAAAATGATTTTTAATGGAGGAGAATTACTGTGCTCCATGTGATACTGTTTTACTCTGACTTTTTGGAAGGAGCCTGGCAATAAGTGAGTCCTCCTCTTTGCTGTGTCCACAGCAGCCCACGCCTTTAAGCACGTCCTGTCTGTTTGCAGGTGTGGGTGGGGGACTGGCATCCGCTCTCTCAGTGTTTTTGGTCAAGTTGCTCCCCATTTAGCTGCTCGTTGGTTCAACTACGCCACATAGACAACAGTGTTTGCTACATGTCTGTTTGTTTTCAAACACCTGAGCTTGCTTATCTGCCAGCACGGAGCTCTGTAACAGTTCTTTGTCTGGTTTAAATGGAGTGACGCCTCCTCATCCAATCATGCTCGTCCCCTTTAGCAGAGGGGCTATGATGAGGAAGAGCACCTCAGACTTCAGTGAGTGTTTAGGGCGGGGGTTGCACATTCATAACACCTAATAGGATGCCATTCGGTCGGGTTGGATATGGACAGGGGACTTTAGGGGGCTGGCTTTCTATTACCATGGTTACAGTTACCCATGGAAACAGGATAACACAAAAGCCAAGCAATTTTACTTTTCTGATCTCAAATTACTTCCTCTGTTACCTTAGTCTCTGTTTCAAAATGGGAATGGAACAGTGATCTATAATACAGCAGTGTTATGCCCCTGACTGTACAACATTATACATTACTACTTGTATGAAAATAAAGTAGTGATCATTACAGCCACAAAACAAAGAAAAAATACTTAAGATAAGATACCGAACAGCCATAAGCATTTGTATTTCAAGTATAAAACTCAGTAGCTATATGGTTTTCTTGTTTTTAAGGTTAAATAGGAGTGACGGACAAAAACAAAATGATGCTGCAAACTTAGTCAACAATCTCTCCAAACCCTCTTATCTGCTTGTGTGCCGTCTCCACTGGCGTTTCCATGTGCTGCTCAGTAATTCAACTGTGGTTTGTAATTGGCAGGCAATTATTTTTAATAAAAGAGGAAAAAAGCTCCAAATAACGTTTGGCACATTCTGTAATCATGGCGGAACACTGCACATCTTCAATATTTGCTTTCAGCACAGAGCTTTCCATTATCTTCCTAGTTTTCCCAATGATGCCGGGTGTTTATTAAAGTGCTCCATTATAGGGTAAACCTTCACTAAAAAAAACATCAATTACTAGTACATCTATGCCGAAGAACTGACTACAACTATCTACTTCCTCAGCAACTCAACATAACACAATTAAAAAATCAGTAGGGAATTAAATGATGTACTTCAAAAACTGAAGTCTTTTGGCTCTGCCAGATCCTCTAGTGCTATGAAATCAACTCAAGTACCAAGATCAGACTTCAGATGCGCTAATCTCCCTCTAGCAGCAAACATACGTCGCTCTGGCAGTGACCTTCCACACGCACGCATGGCTCTGCCCTCGGATAAACCTGCGTTCTCATTTCCTCATCAGAAACCAAAGTAAAAAACATGTGGTTAATGAGGTCAATTGTGTTTCCTCATTGAAAACGCAGTGTGCATATCAATGTTGTAGTGGCGGAGCGCGGGTGGGGGTGGGGTGGGACCATTTTAGTGCACTATCCACTGGCATTCTGCCGCTCGTCTAGGGTGCAGTCTGTGCTATTCTTGGGTCTTCATCCCCCGTGTCATGATGATTTTTTTACACTCTGTCCATTCTTTACCAGTTGGAAATACAACCCCCTCGCTACCCCAGTGGCCCGGCCCGTGACAAAACACTGGAAATAGCTCCTGATGATGGCAAGGCCTGGTGGCAGGTGGCGGGCTAATCTTGGCTTGATGAGCATTGATAATGGCACATCATTTCTCATCGCCACCACACCATGGCTGCCCAGGCCCTCTCTCTGGTGCACACTATTACCCAGTTATCATCCCCCGCGCCACTCTAGCCAGGCCCAGACGGACGCTACGGATGTCACGCCGTGCCAAGGCCTCCAGCACATTGCCCATGCACGACTCCACAATGGGTCTAAGATGGAGTGCACTGGAGACATTTCTGCTAGGTTTTATTTCCTGTTTGAGTTTGGTGTGACTGTGCAGTGCCGTACATGTCTCCAGGTCAGTGGATTCACTGTTTATCCCTCCACCTTAGAATGGGTGTGGGTCCTACTGGTTGACCCCTGCTTGTTCCTCTTTACATGGATGAACTACATCTCTCATATGATTGGTGATCTACAGCCAGCAGTATAAATATAGACAAGCATCACTGGCAATACCGATAGCATTACGAATAGAAATGATGGGATTCTTTATAAGAATACAGATTCATATGGTAGACATGTGGAGTTTTGTGAATGTTCTATGATGGTGACCGATTGTGGGAGTCGTGGACATTGGAGTAATGGCACCCATTCCAAGCGTTGCTGTGATCTTAATCTCAAGCCAGAACAGTGTTGTTGTTTGACAACTCAGAAAAAATCCACAAGTGGATACATCTCCCAGTGCTGCCTGTACATCAGGTCTTTTATACAGGACGATTATAAAGGCGCCACAGCGAAAACAGATAAATAATATCGATCACTTTCCGATGCATCCTCTGTTGGAATGTATTCAGCATGGAGATGGTGGCAGCAGTGTGGATGCAGAGGTAAGGAGATAGTCCTCAGAGTTCCATGTGTGACCCGGCGTAAGACCCCCGCACAGCCACCTGTGTGGAGTGACCACAGGCTGTGACTGTGATTACAAAAAGATGACTGTGATTGCTACTACTAAATGCCTACAGTCATATATTACTACAGGACTTGAGTTTGTACTCAGAAAGTGCTTTTCCAAAACACAGGAGGAGAATATATATGCTATGTGCCAGATGCAGGTATGTGCCACTCTTTCCAGGATTTGCTCCCCGTTCCTTTACCTGTCCTTGGTAATAGCAACAGGTTTTGTCAGTGTCACCTCCCTGTGGGATGAAGTCAGTAGCCAGCATCACCTACTGGCCAGTACCTCTAGCATTTAGTGTGTCTCACTGACCACACCGCAAGGAGAGCATCCAGTTTTGGAAAAGTCATCATTGAGAGGATCCTCAGTTCATGGGGGCAGGTGAGCTGGAGTGAGGAAGGGAACAGGAGAAACGGGGAGCGATGGACTGATGTATCATGTTGCCATGGCCACTGGACATAGTGGATGGTGGATCATCTCTGGAACAGTGGAGGGTTGAAGTGTCAGTCCTGGTCTCGCTGGTAAGATAGAGTTTGGCTCTGGTGGAAGTCCCAGTTCATGGAGGAGTATCCAACTCTAGCCTTCTCCTGCCCCCCTGCCTCCTCCCTCCCCCTTCTCAGTCACCACCAGCCCCTGAGCCGGCTACACCACAGTGTTCCTCTGTCTGTAGGGCGGGGGTGGCAGTGCAGTCCCGGGTTTGAGGGCGAACTCCGACAGGTACTCCTGGTTCTCGGCCACAGCGGGCCGGATGCGTCCGTTCTGCCGGTAGAAGAAGCGCGTGCTGCAGTCCTGCAGGTACTCGGGGTTGTGCAGGGTGGCCTTGGGGGGAAGACTGTGCTGCCAGTACTCGGGATTGTCGAAGGTCTTTTTGGGCTTCTTGTCGGCCATGATGGTGCCGGTGTGCGCGGGGTGGAGCGTGTGTCCGGCATGGGCCGGGTGCAGCGTGTGGCTGGAGAGCGCGCTGAGAGACGGAGGGGCCGGGTAGGGAGGCTGCGAGAGCAGGTGCGGGCGAATGGGGTGTTCCGTCTGACCACTGTGCGGTGGATGGCCAGCCTGGATGGGGTGCTGGGGGCCAAGAGTGGCCCCTCCGCCACCCGCGACCATGTGAGATAGAGGAATGCCGTTCTTCCGAAGAGCGTCCTGGCTCTTCTCTCCAGAGTTGTGGAAGGTGTTGAGGTAGAGCGGGTCGTTGACGTACTCATCCTCTACCTTGGGCTGCCCGTTGGGGGCGCTGTGATACCCCTGGCCATCCACTCCGTGGACGTCTCCGTTCCTGCGGCGTGTGACAAAGGGGTTCTCCTCCACAGGGTTGAGATAGTCTGTCAGAGAAAAATGGAAGTTGAAACCAGTTCTAAAGAATAGGTTTGACACTTTCTGATTAGAGTACATACACCCTGCTCTGATTTTAATTATTCAGCTAGGATCTGTGCAAATATAAATAAGAAAAGTGTAAGAAAAGTAGGGTGTCAAAAACATGAAATTGGTAGAATATTTCTATCTTCAGTGTGCACCCTCTAATGAACGACTTGTGGGTGCTCTACCTGTGGGGTTCTTGTCCTGTGTGGCGGTCATGTAGCCATCCTCGTCCGTCTCACCCCTGCCTGCCCGCTCCCCCAGCAGCACCGTGGGGTCGGCGCTGTAGCGCTGGCCGTTGCTATCCTCCGGCGGACCGGGCCTCACCAAGGGCTGCTGCGGCTGCTTGCGCAGGGTTCCGTTGCAGCGGGGGTCCGGGAAGGCCTCGGAGGCGGTGCTGGGGGTCACGGACGAGTCGGTGACGGAGGAGCACGCAGGTGACAGGGCCGTCACGGCCACCACCCGAGGGATGGTCATCATCATCTCCTCCCTGCCGAAGCTGCTGTCCTGGTACACAAACTGGTTCTGAAGAGGCAGAGATTAGGACAAGACTCAGCTGTGTGATGGACAAGGAAATAAATTATTTTTTTGCTGGTTTAATTACCTGGTAAACCAACTTCAATTTAGGAATAGAGCATAGAAAAGAGAAAAGAATTGATATGGTTCATATAGACACTGGGTATTTAAAATACTAAGAATATTTGGAAATAGTTCTTTGCTATTTAAATAATTCATGTCCATTGTGATGGATTCATTCATTTGTCTTTATCTCCTATTATGCCAAGTCTCATGAAGCACATGCTGTGTTTGATATTATCTGGGAATTACGTCCACCCTTCTACCTTGTTCCGCTCTACACTGTGAATATGCTCAGGCAGCCCAAATGAGACTCAAGAGCATATCTGGGACATTAATACCAAAGTGGGTCTAGCAAAATGTAATATTTAAGCAGAGCAGACAAATATACACTCTCCACCAAAATGGGGTTTCCTAAAATATTAAGAAAGGCATTTAAACTTAAAGTGTGATCTGCTCTTCTAGGAGAGAAATTAACCATATCCTTGAACTTTCTGGACTAGATTGTTATCAATATTTTAAGAACAATACGATGAGTGGACCTTGGAGATAACAGACATAAGATCCTTCCGGCAAATGTGTTGTCCCAGATCTATTCCTTCGGTACACATTTTAATAAGCTGATCACTTTTCTCTCTTTTCAGAATGTGCCATCATTTTGTTTTCCCAAAGCACTGTTTATACCAGAAACTGCAGGAGCGAGATTTCTGTAATGTAGCAAAGAGCCTGTGGAGGATTGATGTCGCTCATTGATATTCATGTAGCTTTCTCTCCCTTCTCATGCTTTTTAAGGGGAAACAAAACGGAAGTTAGAATGCAAAATGGCTCCAGTGCTCTGTGGAGAAAGCTCAGTGCACAGAGGAAGGGCTTTGTCTGCCAAAGCCTCCATACACAAGCCGAACAGAGAGGGCTCTTTATGGCGCCGAGGTGCTGCTTCCTACGATAATTGTGTTGTTGTTACGGGGGTGCGTGTTTAAAGTGTACATTTCTACAGGGGAGTGTGAGTGAGGGGAGGAGAGAGGGAAGAGATGGAGGAAGTAAAGCAGGAGAGGAGAGGAGAGGAGAGAGGGAAGAGATGGAGGGAGTAAAGCAGGAGAGGAGAGAGGGAAGAGATGGAGAGAGTAAAGCAGGAGAGGAGAGGAGAGAGGCAAGAGATGGAGGGAGTAAAGCAGGAGAGGAGAGGAGAGAGGGAAGAGATGGAGGGAGTAAAGCAGGAGAGGAGAGGAGAGAGGCAAGAGATGGAGGGAGTAAAGCAGGAGAGGAGAGAGACAAGAGATGGAGGGAGTAAAGCAGGAGAGAAGGTGGCCAGTCGATCCCAAACGCAAGCTTTGCTGCTCACACACCAATATGGGTGGCTCATGCTGACAATGCTTCTCAACAATTAGCCCACTCAAAGATATTGTGCGGATAAAACTGAAATTCTCAATTATATGGGCGTCTTTGGAGTGGAAGCAATCTCTCCTTCCACCAGATCCACAGGCACACTGCCCCTGTGCTGAGATGAAAGTCGCTCTCCTCTCTGCAAGCGGGTGCAAAAGGTGTGATAACTACCTCTCATGGCCCAGCCTGCCGTAGCACCATTATTCATCCTGCCCAAGATCTCCGAATCCTGGAGATGATTCTGAAACGCTTGATAAATGCGGGCGCAGGTCTCCAGGGGTAAACTATATTATGTGCACCCTGGGTTAATTAGACTTTTAGAGCTATGGCCGGCGGAATGCTGAGCAAATACACCCACGGCCTGGATGCATAAGGCAATCCTGCTTTAGAGGCGGCCCTAATATTTACACAAGAAGGCCTGGCTTATAAAAGCCCAGTGTGCCGGGAGAGGAGAGGGGGGCCGGGGGGACAACAGCCCAGGCCTGTGTGTGTGTGTGTGTGTGTGTGTGTGTGTGTGTGTGTGAGAGAGAGAGTGAGAGTGTGGGGGCATACTGCTCTCTTCAGGGGCTGGCTCTCGGAGGTGTGTGTGGTGTGGCACATCAAAGCCCTCCCTGGGCTAAGAGTCACCATTTCATGGCAGCCTTCCACTCGGTGGCTCGGGGTGAGGGGGTGTCGTTTGCATTCTGCTCACGTCATGTGTGCATCACAACCCTGACTTGTTGCATGTCTTTGCTTCCACCTTTTGCACAACTACTGGTATATTAGATCCATGAATCCCAACTTTTAAATAATTATTGGACGGCAAGAAACTTAACCAAGACTCTTTCAGTATTGTGCTGTACAGCAGGGGCACTTCAGAGTCATCAGTGATTGTGCTGAATTGATTTAAGCAGGAGAAAAAGGCTACTTCCCGACAAATCATCAAAGCCAAGGTCATGAGGCAATATGTATGCAATCCAAAGGAAGGCTTAATTTAGGCCAATACAAAATCAAATAGATTGCTTCCACAAAATACTATGGGGATACAGGGGCTTGTGAAAATGCATTGGATTGGCCAAATCGTCCAGGAACAAAGGCTGACTTTTTAAAAACAAGACCAAAACTTGGCAACTGCTTCTGACCTTTTGTTCTTGATATAGTTGGAAAGGCTGGAGATTTCAATCCTCAAGTTCTAACTTTGAATATCTGAAGATTGTTTTTCTCTGCCAGTGTGACAAGAACAACTATTGGCAATGGTGTGCATATAGAAAAACTGTTAAAACATCCCCAACATATTCACAGATGTGGTTGTGTAAAGACACTTTGAGGGGGCAAAGTGAAATTCATGGGAGAGTATCACCATTTGAGCTGGGGAGATGAGAGGGGTTGGGGGGCTGGGATGCCTACCCGGTTGGAGTCCATGCGTGTGCGAGGGGTGTAGGCCAGAGGTGGGATGTTGAGGCCGTGGGGCACCAGGTACTCGTCAGCGTCCATCAGGTCCTCCAGCTCCTCCTCGTCCAGAAGGCTCTGGAAGAACTTGCTGTCATTGGGACTGGGCAGCTTCATGCGGTCATCCCCCTGAACGGACACCAGGAACTCGTCAACACCAGCATTAGGCCTGGCCAGTCCATCTGGACTCAGCCTCTTGTTCTATGGAACAAGGGTCTTGGTGTGAATGAATTCTTGTGAACTGAATTCATAAACTGAATTCATAAACTGGACGATGCTTCATGAATGTGTGTTCAGTCTATAGGCTCAATCTAGTCAGTTCCTATCTGTCTGACGTATATACCTCCAAAAGGCATCAGCTATGGGTGTTCCACTGCAACGATTCTTACCTGGATCACCAGGTAGCGCTGTGGGTCACGGGCCATTCTGCAGAACTCTCCGGCAAGCTCCTTAAACCTGGGCCTGCTGTCGGCGTCGATCATCCAGCCTGTAACATAACACATCCCAATCCTTAGGACGCTCCGCAGCTCAGCTTAGCTCTCAGCTTAGCAAATTTGAGGCATTAGCAGTGACTCACAGTGGGATTGTGGATTTCCTCTCTACCTCAGATTTAAAACATGAGATAACATTGCTAATCTACTTTCCCTGCTGGCTAAATCCCTCGACAGTCGCAGTGGGAGAGTTCGCCTTTAGTTATTTATTTATATATTTATTTATTTATTTATTTACTCTCGCATTTCGTCTGACTATTTATTCATAGGGGCTGCACATTTATTTTATGTACGGTTGACATAGATGGTTTCCTCTGATTCGCTATCAAAGCGCCGTCGAAGCACAGAACACGTTGGACTGCTCATTTTATACTTCCTTTCATGATCCCTGGAATGACATTACACCATATGGACATGAGAGAGAGAGAGAGAGAGAGAGAGAGAGAGATGAAAAAAGAACACCTCTGCAACCATGTGGGAGTGTGGCTCCGAGTGCCTTGTTGTACAGCGGGCAGGGCAGCGGTGCCAGCCTGTGTTCCACTCATATGGCTCTCACATTCAGCGGCATCAGCCCTGTATGAGCGGGCGGCTCTGCTGGCCCCGTGCTGGCACGGTCATGAGACGAGAGAGAGAGACCACGGGCCAGAGCCCTCTGAATGTTCTATTCTGACAGAACCCTCTGATTCACGTCTGTCTGTTTTGGTACACGTGGTTTGGGTGGCCAGGCACTTACTCACACAAATACATGAGCTCACAATGTAAACCTACACACTTCTAACAATCTTAGAGGAGGAGAGAGAGGGCATAACAAGGAGCATACTTAGAGAAGCAAGAGACATAGCATAGTATGCATAGTCCTTTGGGGGACTCTCACTGCTATTATACAGTATATCCCTCACTTTGGCTTTTTACTTCGTACCTATTTAGCAATATAAAACACATCTACTTGCAGGTGCATTGCATTATGGACATTTCTAAAAATCTACTGTTGAAATTGAATCAAAGGCAAAGGTTCTATCATTGTAAGTGTTTATACTGTGGGTTACTGTGTGTGTGTTTGTCTGACTGTTTGTCCCTGCTGTTGTCCTGTCCTCACAGTGCCCTGCTATGTGTGTGTGTGTGTGTGTGTGTGTGTGTGTGTGTGTGTGTAGGAGGTGCTGGTGAGGGAGGTGCAGGAGGCTGGCCGGCTCCTCTTCCACAGGGCTGCTGTGCGCTGGAAACCTGGCAGGAGGCGCAGCGCTGTCCGTCCGACATAGGAAGTGCGCGCTGCTAGAGAGCGCCGCGACACGGCCAGGCATGGCAGGGGTGTCGCTGGCACGCGCGCCCGTGTTCCTGGCTGGCAGGATGGGCGAGAGAGGAACCTCTGACCCCCTCCAGCCCTCCCGCCGGCCCGAGGTGTCAGTCCAGACGGCCGGCTGATGAGATCATCAGTTTGGACGCGGCACCGGTGGCAGCCGATGGAACGCGCCCAGCCTCCCTGATGGTGGTTTTCTGAATTGGGCTTTTTGTACATGCGGACCCCGCTGCTCGGCCAGAATATTCTGGCGTCCAACGCGGTCAGCGCAGACCCACTACTACAGCTTTAGAGCACGGGCCATATCCTGCTTGGCCGTGTAAAAAGCAGTATTGACAGTGATTGGGGGTGTGGGATGAATATCTATCT
The DNA here is from genome assembly GCF_017589495.1 of Alosa alosa. Taxonomy (NCBI): domain Eukaryota; kingdom Metazoa; phylum Chordata; class Actinopteri; order Clupeiformes; family Clupeidae; genus Alosa; species Alosa alosa. The sequence continues at coordinate 22,476,459 of NC_063191.1, forward strand.
GTTGTGTGTGTGTAAACAACATGGCATGCTTGGCTGCCTCAATGAAAAAAAATATCAACAGGCTTTCAAGAGTGCTGCAGAATGGCAGCCCTTCTGTTATTTGGTCAGGGAAAAAAAACACGGTGGAGGGACAGAGAGGGAAAATATGGACGTACATTTGACCATGACCATGTAGACATCGATGGTGCAGATGGGAGGCTGGGGCAGACGCTCGCCCTTCTCCAGCAGGTCTGGGATCTCGCGGGTGGGGATTCCGTCATACGGCTTCCCTCCAAAAGTCATCAGCTCCCAGATGGTCACTCCTGCATAAAGAACAGAGCTGTGTCATATCCACCGCGATTGCATTCCGCTTGCAGCTTGGAGATGATTATCGGCAGTAACACTTGAATGACTTCATGGGCAAAGCCATTTGGAAATTGTTTTTTGGGCTATTATGCTACTAAACAGCATGTGCAAAATTCCATCTTACCGTAGCTCCACACATCACTCTGGTGGGTGAACTTTCTGTAGTGGATACATTCCAAGGCCATCCACTTGATTGGCATCTAATAGAAAAACAGTAACACAGTAATTACTTTAAGTTTGCTAGCTCCTGGTTTAAACTCTTTACTCTTTGGCTTGGGCCGGTACTGCACAGAAGGACTTTCTCACTGGAACTGGAAAAAAAAACTCCTGTCACTCTGAATATCATTTTAATGGACTACCAGAAGACTGAAGGCAAATAATGACCAGTCACTACGTGGAACCTTGCTGAGACTCATATTCTCAGCATCCAGAGGAGAGTTGCCAGAGAGGAACGGAAATATTGTGCATTTCCAAGACCTAATGTTAGGAGGCTAACCTGAAAGCATCCTATTAGGCTGAAAGTGACTGCTGGCACAAACAGCCCAAATAGAAAGTGCTGGACTAGCTGAGGTGAAATGAGAGTATGGGATATAGCGGCTGGCCTTAGACACTGATTGCTACATGGGAGACAGAACAGAGTTGTATGCTGTATGTCCCATTAACTTTAAGCACATCCACTGCCACAACCACTGGCTTCATCTGAGGTTGGGCAACCTGGACAGGAGAAAAGGACATGGCACACGGAAAGGAAGTGACCACTGGACTGACTTGGGATTGAAATAAAAGGCCAAAGCCAGATGAGCAGCCGGGTGCTGGAGCCAAAACATGATCCCACAGTGAAGCTTGGCAAGCCGCACAAAGGCAGATTAGGTAGGAGTGAAGGTGAACCCAGGATGTCTTGTTATTCATTTGGATGAGATTTAGTAAAAGTCAATATTAGAAAGTCAGTGCACCCTTTTCAAACTCTGTGCCTCCTTTACAAACTCTGTGCCTATATGGAGTTTGATTTTAAATAAATTTTAAACTAATGAGATTTTTAAAGATAATTTAATCTCTAGTTTTTAATTGCTATTGATATTCTGAAGATTCCCTATGTAATGTGGTCAATCAGATAAGTATTTCTAAGACAATGAGTTGATGAAATCAGCCCCTCTCAGAGCTGGTCTCCCTCTAGCATGTCTGGTGTGAGTGTGGGGCCCACCTTTCCCCCGTCTGCGTTGTACTCCTTCTCGTCGGCGTCCAGGAGGCGCGCCAGGCCGAAGTCTGTGATCTTGATGTGGTTGGGGGATTTGACGAGCACGTTCCTCGCAGCCAAGTCTCTGTGTACCAGCCTCCTCTCCTCCAGGTACATCATGCCCTGCAAGCCACAGGCAAGGCTGTCACCATATGCCACTGATTTAACCATGACTGACAAACACTACTCGTGCGGATTACCAGCATAATCACCCGCTATCAGAATCAGTGACTATGTTTACATTACCGTACATTATTTACATTACATTATTCAGAATGTGATTATGGTGTTTAGATGAGTTGTTAATAAAATATTCCATTCATTTTTCCGTTTACATTTAACACAGCATAGTCTGACCATTATAACCATAGACTGTAAAAACGGTTGATCAAGGTTCCAAAAAATCTTTGTGATTTGCGCCCCACATTCCTTCCATAATTATTTCTGCACCGAAATGTCTGAAAGAACGTTATAATGTGATTAGGGTACATACTGTACATGCCTATAATGCACCTCAATAATGCCACTAAGATCAGAATACTCCTCGTCTTAACTCAATTACTTCCCACTATGACCTTATTTGGGTTAAGGTCATCAGAAAATGATGTTTGTAATGGCAGCATATTATTCAGAATACTGTCTCAAATGGGTTAATATCACAATATTAATGTCCATGTAAACATACTCAGTCTCAAATAACATCTTATCTCAAACATGATGAGTTGCTCGAGCCCAGAAACTCATATGATAGAAAGTAAGAATGATGTACACCACACGACTTCAATTCTACTCTAGTAACAAATGAAAGAGCAGAAGTTGGACAGGGTATATGGATTTTGAATATTCAATTAAACTAAAATAAAACCAGTGTGCCTTGGGGCTTTGACTGGTGTGTTTTTACAAGGATTATAAGTGAACAATTAATGAAAAATGCTTGAGCAATACTTTAAATTGTGAGCTTGTTAAACTTGACAATGGCCAGACTACTTTCAGCAATTTCTTTGAGCTATATCCAAACAACTAGAAAATAGATTTTTTTTCCCCTCCATTTGAGAGGCACCACAATTTGCTTAATTGATTTCTCGCGAGTCTGTTTGGAGGCCATTCGCATGGCAAAACTTCCTTGGATGGAGCAGTAGCCGGCTTCTCTTTGATTTCCTCCTCTGATGCTTCGGAGTGCCCTTGAGCTCCCAGTGAGATGAAATTTAAATCTTAATGTGATTGGAGAAGGCCAGCCTGGGGGAGGCAGGGCTGGGCTGGGCTGGGGTGGGCTGGGGTGTGGTGTGTGTGTGTGTGTGTGTGTGTGTGTGGGGGGGGTGTTTGCTGGAGGACAGGGATGGAGGGAGACAGAATTGGCCAGAGGAGGTGGAGGGGGGAAGGAAGGGAACAAGCAGGGGACATCCACATGCTAATTTGGCTTCATGTTTTCAGGGCATCGCAGAGCTTGAGTATTGAACAGGCATATTTATTACAGATAACAACAGAGAGATAAACAAAAGGGATTCTACTGTCATATTAATGTTTATTAATATATACTGTTTGCGTGTCAGATTGACAATACTTGGTCTTTGTATTCAATGAATGATATCCTTTTTCACTGTTCACTGTAGGTGCTCAATCAAATCTGCCCAACAGGCATAAGATGGATAACTCTCCATGGGCCAGCATGCATTGCGTCACAGTAAAGAGCAGTGAAACGCTGGCCTCGCGACCAGGCAATGCTGCCAAATGGGGAACTGTGGTCCCCATTGTACGCTGTAACAAGATTGCTCCCGCCTCGCAAAAGAAATCCGGCAATTTAAGTCGGACCCAAAATACATGAGCCGCTTTGGTAGAGTAGTTGGGGACTGGAATGAGGGGGGCTGATTCAAACCATAACAAATTGGATTTGGGATGGGGGGAGGGGTGGAGGCAATTGGACATAGCCAGACTTACAATGGTAACACTGCAATCACACTGCCTCATTTGTCAGCGAGCCAATCTAGAGACTCCCCAGTGAGCAGGGGGACCGGAAACATCAAGGAGACGTTTGTTTGTGAGTGTGTGTGTGTGTGTGTGTGTGAGTGTGTCTGTATGTATGTGTGTGTCTGTCTGTGTGCGTGCATGAGCGTGTGTGCATGCATTAGAGGGCATTTGAGTTCGTCTGTGCTATGCAAGGGGAAGACAAAGAGGAAAAACCCAGTGGGAGTGTGTAAAGTGTGTTTGTGTGGTGTGTGTGTGTGTGTGTGTGTGTGTGTGTGTGTGTATGAGAAAGAGTGTGGTCTCTTTACAGCCCAAGTAAATGCGTGGCCCTACAGGACCACAACAAAGGGGGCTGAGGATTGATGCGCTGGCCTCATGCTGAGTCTCTGTTATGAGATAAACGCTGCATCCTCTGAAATGTCCAGAGAAGTCCAGTGAACGCTTGAATTAAAAGCATTAATGAAACATCCTTACCTCTCTCCCCTTACAAAAATACCAGGCAACCTGTGGATACTCAGTGGACCCTGTCCGAAAGCATTTCCTGGCAGATGATTAATGAAACAATAAGCCTTTACTATGCCTCTGTTATGGCCATTTCCTTGATATTAGCAGCCTCCACTCCCATGGCATTCATAAGCTATTCAAGGCAAAATGCTAATCAGATTCTCATTACAAAGTGGCTTCCCTGGCTCTCATTCTTTAATATCTGGCGGTGCTAGGCAGAGGATGATCCTGCCTGTGCTAGATCTTTCTCCAGTGGAGCAGGGTAATTTGGTATAAGTGAGGGGTGTGTGCTTAAATGTCAACAATCCATCACAAGAGCGTCTCAGAGCTTCAGCACTAAACAACCTGTTATTCTCCTCCTACTCCGTCACACCTACTGTATGTTTGAGCCCTGCTTGGATGGGTTCCAACAAGCACAGAGAGGTGCAACAATAAAACCAAGCCAAACAACTCCAACAAAGAAACAATCATAAAAGCACACCTTCTCATACCAACACACAGATAGACTGAAGTATGCACACTTATGAAAAACACACTGTTGTGCACATAGGCATGTTTGTCTCTTTACACATTCTGGCTGAGTCCGATCCTTCAAGGGACATGGCATCCTGTCATCATGTGGTTCTTTTATGAGCGCAGCCATCACTGCTGCCATTTCTCGCATAATGTTTTTTATGAGGCCTCTCTTTGTGATGAATGGCTCTGCATTAATTGTCAATTAAAATATAATTACCTGTGGCCTGAGAGGACCCAAGCCCTGAGGTGGACCGTGATGGGAGACTGATCTGTACACAGCCAACCTAGCTCCACAAAGTTGTGTTATGTTTCCAACAGTCATCTGTTGTGATGGCTGTAAAAACGTATCTGTTTGAGAGTGTGTGTACTGTATGTGTGTCTGCATATTAGTGTGTGTGTGTGAATTCATATAGGCATGTGTGATGTTCAAGCAAAAGAGCTAAGATCAGTTTTTTGTTAAAACAAAAACACCAGGTGTGCTGTGAGCACGTGTTAGTGCATATGTGCACCGAGTTCCCCCCTCGCTGAAACGAAACACGGAAAAAGCGAAGCTGAACCACATGCTGATGAGTCTTGACAGGATCTTATTTGTACATAAATCGTCCACAGCAATCTTCTCAATTTTCGAGACAATTAGGCAGAGAGAAAATGGATGGCTTGCCAAAGCATAAATGTTAATTACGCTTCACAATGGCAGTGGGAGAAAAAACAGCAAAGTGGGGTTTGAAATGAGAACAGACAACACGCTGATGACGCTGTGGCTATTCACTCTCTTTTCAACTCTCTCTCTCTCTCTCTCTATCTCTCTCCATGTGCTACCTGCTGATCCTGTATGATGAGTGCATGGCAACAAGAGGAAGAAAGTGATGCATGATGGGGAAGAAAGTGATGCATGATGGGGTCTAATTGCCATTTGAGGTAGAGAACTCTTTGTACAGTGTTTGAGAAGTATCCAGGGGAAACGAGTGGTGGGACACAGGCAGCTAGAGAGGGATTAGGGGGCAAGTTGGGGAGACGGAGAGACAGAGATGGAGAGGACATGGACAGGTGCAATTGGCACTAGTGATTTGGCTTTAAGGCTGATGTGTTTTGGGAGCGCTCCTCAAATCCTGAAGTTGGCCTGCTTAGTTATGTGTATACTGTATCAGACGCCGGCAGACAAAAGCTTTTTTCAAAAGAGTTGACGGTGCTGTCTTGGAATGTGTTTTGTCAAAAGCGATTTTGCCGCTGTGCTGGGATGTGAGATTAAATCAATACGAGCAGGTTGTGTGCGGTCTGTAGATCTACTTCTGAAAGCCTCACACACACACACACACACACACACACACACACACACACACACACACACACACACACACACACACACACACACACACACACACACACACACACACACTCTCTCTCTCCCCTCTCTCTTTCTCTCTTTCAGACACACAAGCTGATGAATGACACTAACTGCATTCTCTCCTAAATTCCCTCCTTTTATTTGGACTGAAAGCATACTGGGCTGGGTGACCAGAGCTCAATACGAAACGTGATCTTCAGTGGCACAACTGAAACTCCAAAATGATGATGACATCAAAATGTACAGAGCTGTTAAACAATATAATCAGTTTCTCAAATGTTATCCCTTCCCTTTCTTGATCTCTCTCTCTCTCTCTCTCTCTCTCTCTATCTCCCTCTCTCTCACCCAGTGGAATAAAGCCAACAGCACTGAAAAAAGAGGACAGGGCGAGTTGCTCCAAGCATATTTAAAATAGATCACTTCTTAAGGCCGGCAGCCAATCGATAGAGACACTGATTACGATAACCTGCAAGATGGCCGTGCCACAATATTTATCTTTTGTGTGGAGCCTGAAGTAATTAGAAATCAATTGGCACATACGGTCCATTAATACACTAGATTCAGTGGCGATAAAACAACTAGGAGCAGGTGTGGGTTGAGGTGTGTGGTACAGGGGACTGCATGCTGGATTAATGTAACTGAATAGGTTGCCTCCTTACCAGTAAACCTGTATTTATGCCTGTCTCTCTCTCTCTTCTGTAGTTATGCCTGTCTCTCCCTCCTGTATTTATGCCCGTCTCTCTCTCTCTCTTCTGTATTTATGCCTGTCTCTCTCTCTCTCTCTCCTGTATTTATGCCTGTCTCTCTCTCTCTCTCTCCTGTATTTATGCCTGTCTCTCTCTCTTCTGTAGTTATGCCTGTCTCTCCCTCCTGTATTTATGCCTGTCTCTCTCTCTCTCTCTCCTGTATTTATGCCTGTCTCTCTCTCTCCTGTATTTATGCCTGTCTCTCTCTCCTGTGTTTATGTCTCTCTCTCTCTCTCTCTCTCTCTCTCTCTCTCCTGTTCTCATGCCTGTCTCACTCTCCTGTATTTATGCCTGTCTCTCTCTCTCTCTCTTCTGTAGTTATGCCTGTCTCTCCCTCCTGTATTTATGCCTGTCTCTCTCTCTCTCATGTGGTTATGCCTGTCTCTCCTGTATTTATGCCTGTCTCTCTCTCCTGTGTTTATGTCTCTCTCTCTCTCTCTCTCTCTCTCTCTCTCCTGTTCTCATGCCTGTCTCACTCTCCTGTATTTATGCCTGTCTCTCTCTCTTGTGTTCATCCCTGTCTCTGTCTCTCTCTCCTGTGTTCATGCCTGTCTGTCTCTTCTGTGTTTATGCCTGTCTGTCCCTCCTGGAAACATACTATGCCGCAGGGGTTAACATTTGAGCATCAAAATACACTTAATATTACAAAATACAGTTGAATTGCAAGTTACAAGTTTAAAAGTTTATTTTCAGTTAAATGTTTTAACATGCAAAACATTTACTTATCAGACTGTGAAATATTTTACAGCCCATAATTTATTTATAAACTAAAATCATTTGAATAATTTCCAAGTTTCATAGCAGGGCAATAAAGGTAAGAAAAGTCATGCGGGTTATATTATGGATGGATATAATTTAGGCTTAACAATAAATTACAAGAACTTAAAGTGGTATTTTTAAAGGCTTGTACATTGTGTGTCTCTGTGTGTGGTGTTATGTCACAGGAGACTATAGACACATAGCCTTGTTAAAGTATTATTTTCACAAAGTGCATTATAGACTGCTATCTCCAGCTGAGGGAAAGGAAACTTAAGTATGGCAACCCTCCTGTCACTAACACTAACCTAATCTGGGTCTGCAGAAATCCTATAACTTCAACCAGCTATCCAATATTGTTTAGAAAATGCATCTCAAAACCATAGCTCAAAATGAATTGAAGGTCTCCCTATTTCAGTGTTATTGCATTATCATCTCCCCGTGCTCCGCTTACTGTAAATTCCTGTGATTGAATTACCCAGCATCCCTCATTACATTTACCCTTTTGGCTTTAGTTTCCTATAGTCGGAGAGGTACACTTGCCTGGATAAGTATGCCATTGTTCAATGCTTAATAGATGGAATGTCAGTCTTTGCATCAAATTGCATACCTTCAGTTCTGTTTTGTGGACAGGGCAGTATGTTTGGTGCTTATGTAATAATAAGAAAGAAGAAAACTCTAGTTCCCTGAACAGGAAGCTGATACATTTATAAATTAACAAGTAAATTACTGTTTCATAGTGTGTGAAACTTACATTAACAACAGACACTACAACGATCAATAGGAAAAGCCATGCACATTAGATGAAAATGACACCATAAAGGCCATCCTGTTTACAGATTCTTTTCTCCCCTAGTCTTTCAAAAGCATCTGTGTCTTTCTCTTTCTCAAGATCTCAGATTTATTTTGCCAACCTGTGGCTTGAACCAGCTGGGATTAAGCAGTGATTCCTTCTCCTCCCATTCAGTTCAATAATAAATCGCAGCCATTACCATTTGTGAAGCATTAGCCAGTGTGGTGGGCCAATCAAGAGTGGGAGGCGTGGGAGCAGTGTCACCATCAGTATTCACGGCGTTGGC